>NW_024412400.1:47891112-47898257 GCF_014898765.1 Herpailurus yagouaroundi
TAAGGAAACAGGCTCCAGGCTCTGAGCCATCAGCCCAGAGCCCGACGCGGGGCTCGAACTCACGGACCGCGAGATCGTGACCTGGCTGAAGTCGGACGCTTAACCGACTGCACCACCCAGGCGCCCCTTTTTCTTAAAAGTTTATTTAGTTTCAGAGAGACAGAGATAATGGAGTGGGGGAGGGACAGAAAGAGAGAGGCGGGGAGAAGCCCAAGCAGTGGGAAGAGAATGACATGGGGCTCGATCTCACAAAACTGGGAGATCATGACCTGAGCTGAAATCAAGAGTCTGAGGCTTAACTGACTGAGTCATCCAGGTGCCCCCTATTTCACTTATTTTCATCTTTTATCTGAATTTCTTTTAATAAACTTCTTTTTTACTTCCAAGAGACCGCACACCAATGGGGGAGAGGGGCGGAGGGAGAGAGTGAGGGGGAGAGAGAAAGAGAGGGAGAGAGAGAATCTTAAGCAGGCTCCATGCTCAGTGCAGAGCCTGACATGGGGCTCGATCCCACAACCCTGGGATCATGACCTGACCCGAATTCACGAGTCGAACACTCAACTGACTGAGCCACCCAGGTGCCCCTATTTTTAATTTTCACTTCAATTAGAAGTGTTTGTTTTTATTTTTTTGGCGGGGGTGGGGGTGGTTTCATACTTAGATTTGTTTTCCAGAAAATGAAGGTAGACAGCTAAAAAGTAGTTTCATTTAATTATGTGGGAAATACATGTAGTAATTGGAACTCACCATTCAGTGTGGAAAATTCACTTCTGGAATCATCTCCTGGAATCAGGAACCTGAGATGGGAAAAACAAAGTGAATTTGGATTAACATTTATATCACTGTATAAAATATGTGAGCACCACTTACAATTAACCGCATGCTTATTGCAATATGGATCCTGTGTGCTGACGTTTGGCTTACTTATTTTTCTGTTTGCATGAAAGAGCATCTGAGAAAGTTATTAAAGCTTAGTTTTGAACAGTCTATTAGGGGCATTCTTGGGGCACCTGGATGGCTCAGTCGGTTAAGCGTCCGACTTCGGCTCAGGTCATGATCTTGCAGTTTGTGAGATCGAGCCCCACCCGGGCTCTGTGCTGACAGCTCAGAGCCTGGAGCCTGTTTCAGGGTTTCTGTTTTCTTGTCTTTTTATTGTTCTCTGTATGGAATGTAGCTCCTCCACAATTGAAAGTTCACCAAGTACATTCTGTTGGACTTTTTTCAATGTGTCATTTGTTGACTTTTTTTAAATGCAGGATTATCTCTCTGATTTATTAAGACAAGACTTGTATTAATTCTCCTTTCTAACAGTGTTTAAACAATTTCTGATTATTTATCTCTTCTATTCCATTTGCCTGTTTGAATGAAGATGTTTTCACCTGCAAGTAACAGAAAAATAACCTCTCAATGGCTTTTGAAAGGAGGTTCTTTATTATCCATGTAACAAGAAGTTCAAGGTAGAGCAGCCTCTGAGTTGGTTAGCATAGTTGCTCCTGTAATGTCAAAAATGCCCATTTTTTCATCTATTTACTTTGTCACCCTTGATATGTGAAGCCATTCCCCTCATGGCCACAAGATGACTGCAGCAGCTCCAGACATCACATTTTCAGAAACCAATGTCAAGAAGCAGAAAAGAAAGCGTTTTTCTGGATGGATGGATGGATGGATGGATGGATGGATGGATGGATGAGAAACTTTTCTGGAAGACCTCTTCTCTGTGTCATTGGCCATAAACTGGTTACATGTCCAACTCTAAACCAACTTCTTGGATGCAGGCAATGGTACAAAAATGACAAGCTTTCAAGCCAAAAACCTTGGGTGGACTCTGACTGAACCTCTGAGCCTCAGGTTTTTAAGCTACCCAACTGTCTTCTTTGTGAAGATTACATAAATTAATGTATAAACAAGACAACTAGCTCATCAGAGAGATACAATGTGTATTAATCTCCTTCTATTCCTGAAAATGTGCAGAAAGAAAGAAAGAAAGAAAGAAAGAAAGAAAGAAAGAAAGAAATTACCAGATAATGCCAAGTAATATGAATTTTAGGGATTAATAGTCTAGATTTGCTGTATCCCATTTCAAACTCTGCAAAGAATTCCTGACATGATTTTGAAGAATCTACAATAACAATGCTTTAATGCAAAGAATTCTAATTTTGTTATTTAAAATCATTTGTAAAAGTTGCACCATACCTTTAAAAAATCTGGGGAGGTGAAATATCTACACAGAACAAGATATACATGTTCTTTCAAATCCTATAATGTTTGTCTCCATTTATTCATTTTGTTTCAAACAGGCTAACATAATGTTTATACAGGGTGCTGGATGTCTTTCCAGGTGCTGGGAATTGAGCAGAAACTGAGAGGCAAAAGTCCCTGCCTTATCCAAATAACCTCCAAATTCTTGATTATACGATGAGTGTTGATTTCTTTAATAAGTTTCAAATTAATGCCTTATCCCTGTTTCATTATATCATTTCTTTTTTCCTGTGTGGGAAATAAAACAAATTCCAACTCTTTTAGTTGCCTTCCTTCACTTAGCCACTAGATGGCACCCAAAGAATCTATTTCCTTCCAATTGGCAGGAGAAAATGCACAAGTAAAACAGTAACTCTTCCCAGTGTAAAAGGGACAAAATCTCTGCTCTTTGCTCACTTTTTATTTTATTTATCTGTTATTTGGGGAAAGATGCACAGATGTTTTTCATTATTATCTGGCACTCACAGTAAATTTTAAAAATAGTCTTTCAAGTCCACTACAATTTTGTAAAGGCCTTTCCTTCACAATAAGTCATTTCTATTCCTTTATCTTATACAACAGCAGTTATTTATTTTGCCCTTCTCTTATTCTGATACATACACTGTTCTGCTTCTTTAGAAACACTTGAGTCATTCTCTTCTCTCGGGAATTAAAGAATTACCAAATGTCATCTTCTACTCCCTGCTGAACATTACACCACAACTTGCTGTCAAAGAGCATTCTGGAAAATTCCCCATTGCACGTCTGCCTTCCAGCTACTTTGGAGTTTTCACAATACTGATATCTCCTTTAGGTATTTACGCCATGCTGGAATCTAGGGAACCAAAATATGTGTGTTTGCTCTCACAAAAAAATATTCATCATTTCCCAAGCACTGTTCAGGGAAGGGGGGAAAAACAAAACACTGGAAAGAGAAATTAATTTGGCTGTGAATCAAATTCCAACTGAAGGATCACAAAAGTTTTTTTTTCCCCTTCTGTATTCTGTACTAAAACTTGGAGGAAAATCTTTTGCCTAAATAATTAGTTAAGGAATAACTGACAGATGATCTATTAAAATTATTTTTATGGGTATGGTCTTGAAATATATATGTATGTGCATGAATTAATGTGCATTTATATGTGTGTGTGAGAGTACACACACACACACACACACACACACAATGTTGCTCTTTGTCAACTCCACACAGTGTCACAGTCACTCAACTATAGGAAAAGAGCCCTTCAGGGGGCCCACCTTTACAGGACTTGAATCAGGGTCTTTGATCCCTATTCCTAACCAGTTATTTTTCTTTCCTAAGTATTATGCCCTGAGCTGAAAGCTCACCTTTTTCCTATTGTATACATGCTGTAATTAAGGATGTTCTTCACAGACAAAATCTGCCCTGGACCCAGATGTTGATTCTCCTACTCCTTCTAAATTGCGCAGCCTTGCATGCCTGAGGCAGAGGTAGAGTTTCCATACCCATTTATTTTACACTCAATATGCCCTACATCTTTGCTTCTTTTAAATGTTTATTTGTTTTTGAGAGAGAGAGCGAGCAGGGGAGGGGGAAAGACAGAAGGGGACAGAGGATCTGAAGTGGACTCTGTGCTGACATCAGAGAGCCCAATGAGGGGCTCAAACTCACGGACCATGAGCTCATGCTCTGAGCTGAAGTCAGATACTTAACTGACTGAGCCACCCACATGCCACTGCTTCTGTTTGTTTATTTATGCTACCCAAAATATCTGGAGACTGTGGGATTGGCTTACACTCGGGTTTTGAACATATTCATTAGATTTAATCTTCCCGTTAGTACTGTTCAAAGTGATCTTTCTCGAACTGGCAATCAGACCCTAGTTCATGTATTGGCATTCAAGAAAGGTAGGTCTGGATTCTTGAATTACCACCCTTGGGAAGTTTGACCCTTTGTATGGCTATGGCAGCTAAGTGATCTTCCAGTGCATGGGGAAGGAATTAACAAACATGTTCAGTGTAAAGCACTGTGTTGGGTATGCTCATGAACATAGTCCCAGGAGCCAGACATCTTGGACTCGTGATTCCTGTTCTACCCTTTATTATTAGCTGTGTGACCTTGGGGAAATGATTTAGTTTTGTGTGCCTCAGTTTCCTCATCTATACAATGGGAATAACAGTCATAAGCTCCTCCAGTTTTGTTGAAAGGATTACCTAAATGAATGCATATAAGGCATTCAGAATGGTGTCTGGAACTAAGAACATGCTAAAAATTATACTCTTGTTTTGACTATTATAGTTATCACTCAGGAAAAAAGCCAATTTGTGAAAGAGGTGTTATTATCATCCTATAAGACAAGAAAACTGAGGCTCATGCAAATTAAATACCTTATCCAAGGTAACAGAGCTAGTAAATGTTAGAACTGCAATTTAAATCCAGATCAGGTCCATCCACGTTGCTACAAAGGGCCATATTTTGTTCTTTCTCATTGCCATGTAGTACTCCATTGGAGAGTGTGATGCTAAGTGAAATAAGCCATACAGAGAAAGACAGATACCATATGTTTTCACTCTTATGTGGATCCTGAGAAACTTAACAGAAACCCATGGGGGAGGGGAAGGAAAAAAAAAAAAAGAGGTTAGAGTGGGAGAGAGCCAAAGCATAAGAGACTCTTAAAAACTGAGAATAAACTGAGAGTTGATGGGGGGTGGGAGGGAGGGGAGGGTGGGTGATGGGTATTGAGGAGGGCACCTTTTGGGATGAGCACTGGGTGTTGTACGGAAACCAATTTGACAATAAATTTCATATATTGAAAAAATAAAAAATAAAATAAATCCAGATCAGGTGACTTCAAGTCTTGAAGCCCATTTGCCAGGTAAGGAATATTTCTAGTGATAGCTGAAATTACTGCTTCCAAAGGCAAGAATTTTTATCATTGGATACTTCTGACAAGTAATAGTAACAGTGTGATGATGATTTATGAAGCAACTATTCAGCCACCATTTGTTAAACCCTTAGTAATACCAGTTGCTACACGTCGCACTATGCATACACTGTTGACTCATTTGATTATCATAACAACCCCCCAAGTTAGTTGTTATTTTCCCTACTTATCAGACAGGGAAATTGAGGCTCAGAGTGGCAAACATCTTGCCAAGCTTAGATAATTGGTATGTGGTGGAACAGGTATTTGAACCCTGACTTTGGACTTTGTGTACTTAGCCACTTTCTTGAGCCTCCTTTCACTGCTTCTGGTTTTCCCTAAGGATCCACGGAATAGGGCACTTAGTTCTCTATGTCAAGTTAAACCTCTGGGTTATTTGGAGAAAGAAACAACGTCTTGCCATTTCCTAGGTTAAACATTCAAGTTCCTTCAACAAATCCAGACTGGTCATGACCTCATTTTGAGGCCTTTCGCTACCAAAGTCCCTCTTCTCTGAATATGCCATCTACCTCTTGGTCACTCAAGCTGTGATGTCCTGAGCTGCGCCCAAGAAAAGACGGATCCTCAGGAGGCCAACTCTGACTTCTGCCCAGAGACAATAAGTGATTCTAAATAAGTCCATGAAGAGAATTCACCATGGTTTCAGTATTGTGGTCTGTTTTCTGTTTTCAAATCTAAAGGAGGTCTTGTTTTGTTTTTTAAATCATTTCTACCCTGTGGTCTAAAGGTAGCCTGAGGTAAACCAAAAAATTCATATTTGACATTTTTGAGCTAATTTCTTCACAAGCACTGTTTTGTTCAACGTTAGTTTTCTGACCTGGCAAAACAAGTAATTTTTAAAAAGGGGGAATGCATTTTCCATCCGGGCGGGCTGTGGATAATCAAAGATGGTTTTGGCATATTGATAGTTATGTGACGGATGAGAAACCTGTTTTTGCCTGATATGCATCTGCACAAGTAAAGGCTGAAACATCCAACTAATATAACTCCTTCCATTTCAGAATAAATTTTATTGATTTCTCTTCCCTTCTTGAGGACAAACAAGTTTCACATCCACATTCCATGGTCTTTGTTTCTACAGAATAAGTGGCTGCTGCTCAGACAATTTTCCTCAGCCCACATGAATTCTCTTAATTGAAGAGGTTTACATTTTATATTATGGAGAGAAAAATCTCTGCAATAGGAAGAGTAATGTAGTCTTCCTGTTAAAATTGTTAGCTTCATTATTTTTAAATCATATGCAATTGACTCAAACTGCTTTAGAAATCGTCATATGAATAATGATGAAATAACTCATAGCTGAAAACAAAGGGAGTCATCTTTGGAAACTGGGAAGATGTGTAGTAGCAAAAGATACCAGGATGGATCTAGAGATCTTTCCGATTCTTTCTTATAACCCCTTTGCAAGATGATCAGAGTGTGGGATACAGGGAATTAATCTGTCTTGCTTATCTTTTCATGAGGACTTCCACCAATCAGGGAGAGAAATATATCCAGTAATATAAGCAGTGAACAAAAATTACAACTAGTGAAAAGGTTGTGTAGTCTCTATACCTTATCTAGACCAACTTCAAAATATCACTAAATAATAAACTCTAAACTACTAATAAAAATGTCAAGAGGTTCCAGAGCGTGATTGGGAATTAAAGCTTAGCCGCCCAGATTCTGACAATAATTTTTTTGTTTGATACTTGAGTTCCAACTTGGATTTTAGATTTGTTTTAAAAATTATTTTTGTAGGGCACCTGGGTGGCTCAGTCAGTTAAGGATCCAACTCTTGATTTTGGCTTACGTCATGTCATGATTTCATGGTTCATGAGTTTGAGCCCCACATAGGGCTTTGTGCTGACAGTGTGGAGCCTGCTTGAGATTCTCTCTCTCTCTCTCTCTCTCTCTCTCTCTCTCTCTCTGCCCTTTCCTGACTCTCCTGTCTCTGAAAATAAAATAAAATAAAATAAAATAAAATAAAATAAAATAAAATAA
>NW_024412400.1:47898267-47945043 GCF_014898765.1 Herpailurus yagouaroundi
AAAATAAAATAAAATAAAATAAAATAAAATAAAATAAAATAAAATAAAATAAAATAATTTTTGTATGAGAAACTCCAGGCATCATTTCCCAGTACCAACTCACCCTCTTCAACCGAGTGTTTAGTTCTGGGAAAAATGTGTGACTTGACAAGAGCCATTGAGAAAGAGTGAATCCAGGGCTTGTGCAGGCACTCCAGTCTACTCCAGCAATGAGGTATGAGGTCCTGCTGGGAGAACCTAGGGCATCTGGGAGGCACAGAATTGCCTAAAGCCAAAACCAAGACTTGAGAAAACACAAAGGAGAAATAGAAACTGGGACAACGGTGATATATCTTAAGGCTTTGGAACAAGCTCCACTTCTACCTCTAGACTTCTTGGCTACACGACCCAATGAATTAATTTTATTACTTATGTCCCCTTGAGTCAGTTTTCTATAGCTTGTAAATAGATCAGCTTTTCTTGAGCTTTAGTTTCGTATCAGGTAAAGGGATGTTAATATCACCTTTGTCAGGTATTTGTGGTGATTAAATCAGATAACTTTTGTAAAGTATGCTATGTGCTGACCATGCAGCAACTATTTGAGCCCGTTTCCTTTTCATTTCCTCTTCCCATCTTACATACTTCTGGGCACTGATGAGTCAGACCAATGCTCCATTGATCCAGGGAGTTTTCAGAAAAGGGTGTGGTACTGCATAAAGACTGAGGTCATTACAGGCCACAATTCCCAACAGCTCTCTCCTCAGGCCTGATTCTACGGTACTATCTTTTCCAGGGAGCTTTAGTGGTCAGCCAGGTAGGTGTAGTTCTGGTGGAGCAACACTGACAGTTCTTCGAGGTAAGTGGTAGAGCAAGTAGCTAGACAAACTAGATTTTTCTATAAGAAGCACATCACAGACGGGCAACCTTTAAACACCAATGGATACTCTGTCTTCCTAGAATATAAAATAAATCTTGAGTACAGATTTGACACAATAAATCTTGAGTACAGATATTTAAAGATGACCCTCATTTTTGATGACAAAAAAAATTAGGGAACTACAGATTAAGGAGATGTCCAGTCTAAATTATATTAAATAGTTCCATTTAATTGTGAGGTAATTTTTTCATTCATTCTACAATTGTGGAACAGAGAGCAACAAGCTAGTTCAAATCCTTAGTTGATAGATAAGAGAATGGAGGCCCCAAGGGGTGATTTGCTCAAGCCCCCGACCAACCGAAAGCAGACCAATGGAAGGGCAGTATGTCTACTGTCTTTAGACGAGATCGGGTGCGTTCAGGGTGGTATGGCCGTAGACGTGTCTACTGTCTTTAAATAGATTGTGCTCCAACCGCCCCAACCCCTGCTTAAGAGCCTCCATTTCACTTTCCATTACACACAAACCAAGTGTCTGGCAGACACATACACACCCATCAAGTCTAACAAGCGCAGCCAGTTTTCCCAAAGTTCACACAAGTATCACCAGTGACTCAGCATCAGGTCTCATGAACACATTTTCCTATTGCTGCCCATGGATCAAGCAAGGCTTGTTAACAGGGCCTGTTCTTGGTCAAAGTTGAGAACAGAGTTGGTTTCTCAACCTCATTGCTATTGACATTTTGGCTTGGCCGTTTTTTGTTCAGTGGCAGAGGGTTAAGGGGGGGAGCTCCTGGGGTGTGTTGTGGGGTGTTCAGCAACATTCCTGGCTTCCACCTGTTCCCCGCCAGTAGCACTCCTTCAGTTTTGACGGCTAAACATGTCTCCAGATATTGTCAAATGTCTCAGGGCAAGAGGTAAGGACAAAATCAACCCACTGAGAACCACTGCTATGAGAAAAGCCTTTTTGCACTGGGCAGTCCTTAAACCACAAGGTTTAGGTCCTTCTCTCACAGGGTGATCCTAAATGCAGGAAGAGGAAAGATTTGCACACGGACGTGAAGTACACTTGGGATGTGGAATACATTTTTTTCAGGCAAATTACTAAATTGTCAGGCTTCTAGAGCCAGACTTTATTTCCTTACCTGATAGTATTTTAGGTTGAGAGCAAAGACTAAACCTAAAAGAGTCTGATACTTTGTGACTACCACAACAATAAGAAATTACACATTAAATAAGAAAAAAAAATAATAGGAAGATAAGTCCTATAATGCAAGGGAATGACAATAGGGAGTGCACAGGAAGTAAAACATTGAAAAGTGCACATACAGACTATCTCCCTTCAAAGTCCTGGTCCTTCCTGTCTTGTGGCTGTTCTTACAGAAGGAGCACACAGCATTCTTTCTCCCGAGAGCCTCCGCCAAGCTCCATAGAGCTATGGGTGCTGAACTCAGACAGAAAGTGGGATAAGCCACAGAAGAGAAGAAGGATTACAGTGAGATATAGAAATATGGGGAAAAGCAACCTGAGAGGAAGCAGGAGAAAAAATCCAAAATGGGAAGTAGGTATAAAGCAAAACTTGCCAGAAGATTCTAACCCAAGTCCCAATAAAACCATCGTTAGGGGCGCCCGGCTGGCTCGGGCAGAAGAGTGAGCAACTCTTGATCTCAGGGTTGTTATGTGGAGCCTCACACTGGCTGTAGAGATGACTTAAAAATTTAGACATCTTTTTTTTAAAAAAAACCCAATTTTCAAAAACGTAGATTTTTCCAGATTGGATGATTTTTGTGGAACTTATTCAAAGTATTTCTTTTAGAAAGTTGTGCGTCAAAACAGCAAGTGTGTTGCTGTGATTTAGAATACTTAACTATGTCAAATTTATATTAGTAAATCTGGTAGAACAAGAAATAATACCACAAACTGTATCAATCCTACATAATCAGCCCTTCTGAATATCATAACGTTCCTGCTGCTATTCCAAGCTGTCCTTGGAGATAGCAGTAGCCCCACCACATACAAAAGGTTTCCTTTCTGCCTTCATAATTGTCCAGGACAACGCATTCTTACATTTCATTTTTAATCATCTAAAGCTTTTCAGAGACTCCAGAGTCCGCCTTCAATAGTGCCATAAATGAGATCCAAGATTTCTAAGAGCCTTATGTTTCTTTCTTCTTGTGGTTGATAACATGCTGTTTCTGCCTTGTACTGGATACCAGATGTGGAGCAGTTAGCATAAGGAGAGGAAAATAAGAAGGCTATTCATGGGAGGGCCAGATTCATAGGAGAGCAAAAATAATTTCCTCAAACCAGGAAGCCTCTTTCTTAAAAACAGTATCCATTTATTTCAAGTGCTGAGATAAGGCAATTTAGAATGATTTTCACCTTGGCACCAAAATCTTAAGTAGAAAACAGTGCTAATAGAAAAGGATTGGATGGCAATTCTTGCTAGAGAGAGGGGGGACAGAGATGCAGACAAAACAATAAAAACCTTCCAACTCAAAAAAGTCTTCAGAATTATAAAGCAGGTTATCAATATGCTCCCATATATGGAGAGTTATAGAATTAGTAATGTGATGGTATTTTTATTTATTTATTTATTTACTTATTTATTTACTTATTTATTTATTTTTTATTATTATTACTATTACTACTGATGTTGTATTATTTTTTAAAAAAGCTCCTGGTTCAGTTTGTGTGCATAAATAATGAAGATGTATAACAATAAAGGCAAGATGATAGAGACCATAAGTAACTATTTCTGTAAGTACAAAAGCATCTCAGCGGTTCCCAAACCTGGCTACCTATTCAAATCGCTCCAGTCCTCCCCTATAGGTCCTTATTCAATAATTCTTAGATGAATTTTGTAACTCTATACTTCTCATGATCTTTCTGGATGATTCTGACGCTTTTTCAGTTTAGAAACCACAGGAGAATTCAAGTTAAGAGACCGTTTTTAAAATACCCATATATTAGATCGGCTGTATTGGGAAGAGAATTTCTAATTTCTAAATAAGCCCATCTCATCCACAGCAGGGCCCTATATGCTCCTTCCTCATGTGCTGTTGACTTGTGGGATCATATAAGCCTGTGCAGAGCTGAGGAACAGTGTGGACTGGCACTCTTAGAAAAACACACATGCCCAGAAAAGTCAAAAGTTTGCACACAATTTTTGGGAGTCGGTAGACGGCTGAAACCCATTAGAGCTATGAACCCCTGTTTGAATGATTGCCCCTGTGATTTGTGAGGGTTCATAGTTCAGTGGCTTCCGCTCACGTTTGAGCACTTAAGGATAGCCTATGTGTTTTTTGAAAGGACGCTGCTCCACTTCTGAGGCCAGGGTTAAGAAATAACCAGGAAAGCCATAGGCAGTAATCTGGATTACCACATGAGCCTCTTAAGTGGCCTCTGCCTCTGCTTCATTCCTCTTCAGCCCACAGGTCTGCAGGAGTAATTTTGTCAAAGTGAATTTCTGAGTATATCCCGCCCATGCATGACACTCTTCAAGGTCCTCCTATTGCTCTAGAGATGGTTCAAGGTACACTCTGTACTAGTCAAAGTCAGCCTTCTGCCTGATACCACCTTCTGTTGTTTTCATTTGCTTGTACTGCAGCATCACCTAGGATGCATTTAAAAATACCAATGAATGTGCACTACCCCTTGACCCATTACTTTAAAATCTTTGAGAGCAAAGGGGAAAGAATCCAAAGAGGGTTTTAGTATCAAAGGAGGGAAGGAAGGAAAGAAGGAAGGAAGGAAGGAAGGAAGGAAGGAAGGAAGGAAGGAAGGAAAAAGAGAGAAAAGTAAAGAAGTGAGGGAGGAAGGCAGAGAGGGAGGGAGAGAAAGATAGGAAGGAAGAAAGAAAGGAAGGAAGGGAGGAGGGAGGGAGGAAGGGAGAGAGAGAAGGGAAAGAGAGAGAGAGAGAGAGAAAGCAAGCAAGCAAGCAAGTGGGGAGGGAGGGAGGAAGAAAGAGAAAGAAAGAAAGACCAGAGGGAGAAAAACCCAACTCCTCAGGAGACTCAGTTATGCAACGAGAATCATGAGTCTCTACTGGAGTCCTGAATATCTGAATTACTGAATTACTTGCAGTTCCAGAACCCACCTTGCTGCATCTGGCCTCTGAGCTTTTTCTGTGTTCTTCCTTCTGCTGACAACAGCTTTCCCCTCCTGCCTCCTTACTAAGCTTACTTAACTGCCATTTCTTATTTCTGAAATCAAAATCCCCTACTCCTCCCAGAACTGGGTTCGTTTTGCCTCATATGTGCCCACTGCTCATCTCTATCTGACTACATTCTAAGCTGTTAAACAGTAGTAGAGAGGCTTGATATTTGGGGTTTGTTTTGTTTCCAGGGCTAGAACCAGAGCTGGGCACTAAACCTGGCACATTAAGTAGCCACTTAATAAGTCTTTGTTGAATAAGCAAGGATTCAGATCTGCATGTTAGCATATTCAGATGACACCAGAGTTTAACGATCCTTTACTAGGAAGGACATATGATACCTCATATGATACCACGACATGGAGACTTGATAGGGTAGATGCGATTTTTTTCTGTTTGCTCAGGTCTACCTTAGAAGACAGTAGCCAGAAAGGGAGACTCCACAAATCTTGGTTTAGTGTTCAAACCTCCCTTTTTACTATCTTTCTATGACTTTGCCTTGGAAGACGCTATTAAATCTTCCTAGCAACTGAAAAAGTTAGAAATACTGTCATTTGTCACCCAACTAACATTAGTTATCCAATATTAGTTATTCCCTGAAATGAGTCTCAGTCTGAGAAATGTGGGTCTGCTTGGTCTGTAGATGGTGACCAGGTAATGCGAGTTAAAAGCTCTTAACTACTCTTGGTCTGAAGTTTCTCTAAGAAGACAATTTGATATTTGTTAGGGTAAATAATTTTGTACTACTGATACCACTCTGGATACTTTATCTTGGAATAGATAATAACAGAAAACTTTAAGCACACTCCGTATGCCATGCACTTTTCCAAAGATTCAACATGTATTAACACCTTTAATCTTTACAACCCTAAAAAGAAACTTCCATTATTATCTCCATAACACAGATAAGGAAACCGAAGCACAAAGAGGTTGTTTAACTTCCCTAAAATTACATAGCTACCGAACAGAAAGGCCAGGAGTCAAATGAGCCCATGTTTTAGCCCCTCTCCTGGACTGCTATTCAAAAGACAGAAGTGCGGTTACAATCTGCTTATTTTATAACATGTGTATTTAATCAGAATCCATACCTGCAGTTGGATTTCAGATTTTTGAAGAAGTCAAACTTTTCACTGGCTTACCTAAATAGAAGCTTGGCTATTGTCTGTTTTGGTTTTGTTTTGTGGAAATAATGTAACAATATGTAACTTTTCACAGGCTCTATGATCTGTAAATAAAAGCCCATGTTTCTGTGGCCTATTCTTAAATTTTCAGATCAAGGAACACTTTTCATTCAACATTCACAACAAAATGTTTCTTCTTCTTCCTAGCCAGAAAGAGACAGTGAGAAAAAGAAAGAAGTTAAAAAAAGAAAAAAAAAAAGTTTAGAATGGAATCTGTAAAACTTTCGGAGACTAGACATTTAAAGAGAATGCCCCACTGATGTTTCCTTTAATTATAAGTTTAAGGTTATGATATTTTTGAGGCCCTGTGTATCAGTTACTGTGCGGGATGCTAGGGATTCATTTGTGAATAAAGCTGGCAAGGTCAATTGCTAATTAACAAGTAAAGATATCACAGAGATAATTTTAGATGGTGATAAGTGCTGAGAAGAAAATAAAACAAGGTGATTTGATAGACAGTAAAAAAAAAGTGAGATGTGAAATGAATCATTTGGAGTAGAGATTAGTTAAGGGTTTGGTTACAAATAAAAGCATATCTCACTTTCTGTGTTGCCTTTTAAGTTTTACATGAAATTAACTTTTCACCAAACTTGAAAATTCTTTCTGCTTTTCATATTCTACACTTGTCATACAAAAATGTCAATCAGACTTTTTTTTATTTTGTTTTGTTTTTGTTTTTACCTTCCAAATACAATCAGATTTGCAATTTGTGGGAAATTTATCTCTGAGATATTTGCTGTCTGTGAGTTTTTCATGGAAATGTTTCTGAATAGAAGTACTTCCCACATTGCCAATCTAACTGGGGCCTAAGAATAATTAACTGAAGTAAAACAAGAGAATGGGGATCTGTGTGTAGATATTGCTTAATTTTATTTACAGATCTGAGCTAATCCTTGAATATCACTATAATCCTACCAGAAAACAGTAAATAAGAGTGAAACCAGTGGTGTTTCATTTCAATAACTCATGAATTCACAGCTTATATGATTAAAATATGGAAGAGTAAATTTGTACGTGTCTGTAGCTCAATGTAAAATTTTAAATGTACTATCCCGGAGTTTAAACTTGAAGAATTGAAAATAAATCTGCTGTGATCTGTCTTATCTTCAGTTATTTTATATCAGTATTCCTTCAAACCGTGTTTATGAATCAAAACTACACCTTTGTTAAACATTTGATGTTTGAGCCACTCCCTGAAACAGAATTTCCTTTTTGGGGTGTCTGTTGTTAATTCTGAATGGTACTAGGCAAACTTTTGGCTATATCCAAACACACAGCTTTCACATTGCTCCCTTTTGGAAGATGCAATATTATATATATTTCCTGTCCTTCAAATAATAACAGCAACATTGTAAACAGCCCCTACCTTGTCATATCAGGAAGGAATCATTCTCTTCAGTCCAGTAATTACAGCGTGCATTTTGTGAGACAGCCTTTGAAAATGGCTCATAATGCTTCCATTTTTTCCCTTGGATTGCAATATATTGTTGGTCATAAAACCTATGAGTTCTGCCAAAAATAAAATTGCAAATTGAGACTGTAGATGGTTTGCCATCCAATCTGTCACTGTTTATAGTTACTACCATTAATTTTAGCCCATAACTAAGGCTAAAACTCTGTATTAGGCTTCTGACTGGCTGAGTACATATTTGTTTGGTACTTAGACTATAGGATATACATGTGGTACTCTTACTGAATGCTTATTGTCTGAAAAACAGAGATCACTAAAACTGTAACATCGGACATACCAAAGGTCTATACAATAACATCTTTCGAAGATTCCTCTTTCAGAAATCAACCAGTATCACTTACTAAGATTTTCAGGTTGTAAAACATAACAAGAAATACCAGTTAGGTAATACCTTCTAATTCGGCGTGTTTTCCTACCCACCCAATTATCTGCATCCTACGTTAATACGTTAAATATTTCAGTGCCCAGTCAGGAGTAGAGAAAAGCCAAGACTTGGACCCAGGAATGTGCACTCTGAGTGCCAAATTAGAATATGCCTGAGCCAAGCTGTTTACTCTCAGACTTCAAAGTTTAGGAAATGTGCATTGCCTTAAAACCTTTGTAAAATTCAAGATCAGTAAATCCTGGAGATCAGTTTGTGATATGCTGGCAGGGAGGTCTGAATGGTAGGTTTTAAAGTTTTACTTATCACCTATTTTTTTAATGTTTATTTATTTTGTACGGGGCAGAGACAGAGAAGGAGAGAATCCCAAACAGGTTCTGCACTGTCAGCACAGAGCCCCAACAAGGGGCTCAAACCCACGAACCATGATATGACCGGAAGGAAATCAAGGGTCCGATGCTTAACTGACTGAGCCCCCCAGCCTCCCAACTTATCAGCGATTTAAAAAAGAAAGTAAGAGGGGCACCTGGGTGGCTCATTCGATTAAGCATCTGACTTGAGCTCAGGTTATGATCTCATGGTTCTCGAGTTCAAGCCCCATGCCAGGCTCTGTGCTGACGGCTCAGAGCCTGAAGCCTGCTTCAGATTCTGTGCTTCCCTCTCTCTCTGCCCCTCCCCCACTCATTCTCTCTCTCTCTCTCTCTCTCTCTCTCTCTCTCTCTCTCTCTCTCTCAAATAAATAAACATCACAAAAAATTAAGGAAAGAAAGAGAGAGGTAGGGGGTGGGTAGAAGAAAGAAGGAAAGAAAGGGGAAAAAAAGAGCTTTTCTTTGGTTGTGAAATGTGAAATTGTTCCAAGCACAGGACAAGTTTCCTTCTAAAAGGCATGCTTAGGGGCGCCTGGGTGGCGCAGTCGGTTAAGCGTCCGACTTCAGCCAGGTCACGATCTCGCGCTCCGTGAGTTCGAGCCCCGCGTCGGGCTCTGGGCTGATGGCTCAGAGCCTGGAGCCTGTTTCCGATTCTGTGTCTCCCTCTCTCTCTGCCCCTCCCCCGTTCATGCTCTGTCTCTCTCTGTCCCAAAAATAAATAAAAAACGTTGAAAAAAAAAATTAAAAAAAAAACTAAATAAAAGGCATGCTTGTTTCCCAGATGTCTAGTGAATTTTCTGTATGGTTTCTGCCCCTCCTGTCCTTAATCTCTCAGCGCTCCAGTTTTCTCATCTATAAAACTGTATGTGTGTGCATGCATACATACACGTGCACACCGACACACAAAACATATTTCAATATTCTTATATGGATTAACTGAGACAAGCTATAAAAAGGGGCTTCTTTTCTTCCTTTAGTTTCCTTTCTAATGTGTGCATTTTAATTCTATTCAAACTAAAATGGGGGCGCCTGGGTGGCTCAGTCAGTTAAGCGGCCAACTTCGGCTCAGGTCATGATCTCGCCGTCTGTGAGTTCAAGCCCCGCGTCAGGCTCTGTGCTGACAGCCCAGAGCCTGGAGCCTGTTTCAGATTATGTGTCTCCCTCTCTCTGACCCTCCCCCGTTCATGCTCTATCTCTCTCTGTCTCAAAAATAAATAAGCGTTAAAAAAAATTTTTTTTTTAAAAAACTAAAATGTATCTGTGCATTATTTTGATAACAGGGACCTCATTACAGAATGATACTGAATTAAGAAAAAGAGATTTTGTCATGCTACTCTATCCTAGGACCATTGTCCTCTTGCTATAGATTTCCCAGACCAAATAAGAGTTCTTCACATCAGGGGCCAACTGGATAAATGCCAAATACCTTATGGAGTAACCCTTTCCCAGCTTTTCTGTTTTATTTTTTTTTTTAATTTTTTTTCAACGTTTATTTATTTTTGGGACAGAGAGAGACAGAGCATGAACGGGGGAGGGGCAGAGAGAGAGGGAGACACAGAATCGGAAACAGGCTCCAGGCTCTGAGCCATCAGCCCAGAGCCTGACGCGGGGCTCGAACTCACGGACCGCGAGATCGTGACCTGAGCTGAAGTCGGACGCTTAACCGACTGCGCCACCCAGGCGCCCCCCAGCTTTCCTGTTTTAAATATGAGCTATATATGTCCATGAATTTAAAAGTGATTATTCCAAGGGCTTAAGAACAGTTTTTGTTTTTAAAATAGATAAATCAAATTTCAATAAGATACTGTGTATCAGAAACTTAGCTAGATGTTTTCAAAGTATGATTATTAAGAGAAAATGTATTTTATTATATGAATTCTTTAGGTAAATGGTAGTACCTTGGGATAAGGCAACCCTATCCGTTATTATGAAAAATTTTTGATTACTAACTGCCCAATCTTAGTTGATCTGTTTGTACTGACTCCAGCATTTTTTAGTTAATTTAATCTGAAATCAGAATAGAATAGCATTGACAGTTACAGCAATAACAATTGCAGCTAACGTTTTGAGCGCTTACTACGTGATAGGCACTGTCCTAAGCAACTTACGTGAATTATCTCATTTATGCTAACAACTATCCTGTTATTCCCTTTTACAGATGAGACAACCAAGGCTCAGACAATTAAGTAACTGTTGCAGAGCCTTACCACTGTTTTTATGACTTTCGAGAACTAATTCATTATTAAAAATTTTAAGCTACTATCTAGGTATATCTTTGTTAGGAAAACAGTTACTATTCTGATTCTTCACCAGAGTCAAGATAGAGATTTCGTTTAGAAGTTGTTTACAGATTCAGAGCAGTAGATTAATCCTTTTATATCCCCCACTGTTATTCAGTTTACACAATTCTATTTAAATAAGAGGCAGATGATCAAATCCAGGGTATTGGGTAGGGCCTCTAGTACATCAAAATCTTTATATGACAGGAAAAGTAAGTTAAAGTTAGTAAAGAGATGAGTCAGTCAGATGGTATTCTTTCAATGCAAAAGTTTTTTCAGTAGGAATAGTAGTGTTTCTCATGTCATGTCTCTTCTGGTTTTACCTTATACATCCTTTGTAAGACAAGGAGCAATCATATAATGTGTAAACTGAGTTTACTTTAGAGAGAAGAGGCCTTTTTCTGTGACTGGTTTCCAGGAAGTTCTAGGCAAACCAAATCTCATTGATACAGATGGAGGTGGTTAGGTTAAGACACTGAACGGGGGACAGACAATTTCGTAGTACAGATCTTCCATTCTTCAGGAATTTCATATATTTGAATCACACTTCAAAGACCAGGATGACTTACTGGTGGAAATAAGGCCAGGATTCAGGCTTTCAGTCTCTGTTTCGCCATGGAGAAGGGTTTGAAAAGGCGATGTAACAGCCATTTCTATTGCAATTCACAGAAAAACTCAGAGGATGCTAAGCTGTGCCAAACTTCGAACAGTCTTTTCCCTGCCCTGATTTTATTTTGTCTGTAAATTGGGAATAGCTCTGATCTACCATAGTGGTGAGCTGAAAAATGGTCAAGCGGCTGCAAAGTGAGTCTGCTGGTACTACCACGTGTTTTTATGATAAAAAGCTATCCTGAGATTTCAGTGTTGTTTTCAAAGTAAGCCGGTGTATACTGGTAATTTTCACCACATCCCTGGAGGGAGCATACTTTGCCTCTAGGCGCCTCTATTATAATTATATGATTATATATAATTATAGGCACCTATAATTCCTCTGGGGCAGCTGTTCTCAAACTTTTCATGCATCAAAATTACCTTGGAGAGTTTGTTAAAGTACAGATTGCTGGACAGCACCTCTCAAGTTTATGACTCAGTAGGTCTGAAGCAGGGCCCAATAACTTCCATTTCTACCAAGTTCCCAGATGCGGCTGCCGCTGGTCCAAGGACCACACTTTGGAGTCACTGCTCTAGAGAATGCTGCAGAGATATATTTGCTGGGGTTATTACAACCATTTGACAAAATCCATTTCAATGAGCCACTAGATTGAATGAATGCCATAGACATGGCTTTGCCCTCTGCACAAAGTGGATATGGGCAAACAATAGAGACACTATTTGCTAAATAAAAGTGGCAGCTCAAAAGAGATTTCATTGTAAAATATTAAGTGCATATCAACACCAAGCCCCTTAGGTAATGAAATAAAGACCATCGAATGGAGGTGGGTTAGGAGTCAGGGTACAGAGGGAAGTTTCTAGGCTTCAGACTATTTTATTTGTCAGCTCTTTAGTATTTATCTAATCAATCCTAGAAGACCATGCGTCTGAAATTAAAGACAACAGGCAGTAAAGAGATGTATAAGATTCCAACAGGAACTGAGGCAAATGTGTTTTCTGGGGTAAAGGATTCGTCTTTATCTCTGTCTAGTAGGAAATAGTCAGTTGATTACAAGAATCATAGAATTAGTGTTATCATCCAATTTTTTAAATAATTTGGATCTGTAAAAGGGCTCTACTTTTCTCAAGCTGAAAATAGGTTAATTTATGTTCATTTTTTTTCTTTATAAAAATGTTCTTGTACAGAAGCCTCAATATGGTGGGGTGGCTGGGTGGCTCAGTCCGTTAAGTGACCTGACTTTGGCTCAGGTCATGATCACATGGCTCGTGGGTTCAAGCCCCGTGCCAGACTCTGTGCTGACAGCTCAGAGCCTGGCGCCTGCTTCAGATTCTGTGTCTTCCTCTCTGTCTGCCCCTCCCCTGCTCATGCTCTGTCTCTCTCTGTCTCTCATAAATAAATAAATGTTAAAAAAAAAAAAGAAGTCTCAATATGGTGTTATCCTAAGATCTTTCTAATATATAGTTTCACACAGTTCACAAAGTTTTCAAGTGCATCAAACCCCCTATTTTTTCATAAACTCCCCTTGTAATAATGCCTTGAACCAACATCTCTGAAAAGTTCAAAGCTCTTGATATATCTTTATATCACTTATTCTGAAAATACCCTTGGGAGGATGCAGACAAGGTATCATTAAACCCGTTTTACAGAGAGGACAACTGAAGTCCAGACTGCTTTGTATCACCTAACAAATTAGTGGGGCAGAGTTAGTTATTATATACTTGTGTTAGAATTTTAATATCCTACCTTCAGTTTGAAGCTACATGTTACGTGTTTTCAGAATGAAAGTATTCTCTTTCTGAATAAAGGCTTTGTAAAATGCCAGGTTACTAAATTGTAACTGATCTATAGCAACTCTTTCTCTAGGTCCTACTATCCACATATTCTTGTTAATTCTGTTCTCTGTTTCAACAAACTTACACATACTTTCCTGGTTTTTATAATGATATTTTTATGACTTTTCTCTTGTGCAAAATAGGCATGTAATTTAACAATTTAAGAATATATTAAAACTTAAAACATTGAAATTAAAATCATCTCTTAAACCCATCACTCAGAGATATCCACCAATGCTACCTGGTAAACATCCATCCATTTATTTGTCTATAAAATCCTTTACGACAGAAAAGGATTTTTCTAATATTTTTTATATCAGTCCTATAAGCTGAACTTCTTTCTATGTGATTAGTACTTCTTATGAACTTTCTTCTGATAAGACTGAAAGACATGCATAAAATTAAACAATCATGAGGTTTGATGAACATTCACGAAGTGAACATCCTTATGTGTCAGTCTGAGACCAAGAAACCAGCATTGATAGAACTCCTGCGCTCACCTGCAGTCATGACGCACTGTAAAAGTTAAGCAGTAGTTATTTTTGCCTCATTTGAGCTAGATATAAATGATATATATGCTCTTTTGCATCTGGCTTATTTTGTCCAGCATTGTGTTTATTAGATACAATCGTGCACCAACTCTTATTAATGGCTGTATGGTATACTATCGGATGGCTTACTATGACTTGACCAAGGATGAAAGCAAAAAAAAAAAAAAAAAAAAAAAAAAAGTCATCTATGAGACATTTAAGCTAATTCTAACTCCTCACTGTCATAGACAAGGTTGTTATCAGCATCCCTATTGGCTTGTTCATATTCTTATACAATCTGTGGGTAAGTTCCTAGAAACGGAAATGCTAGTTTTACAATGTTAAGATTTTTGAAGAGTATTGCCAGGCAGCCCTTTAGTGTGGTAAAAATATATTTCCAACAGTAACATGTGTGAGAGCCTGTTTCCCAATATCCTCTCCATCACTGCACATTACAATTTTCTTTCATCCTTGTGGTTTCTGAGGGCTTTTGGTCTCAGCATATTCTAGCTATTAATGACAATACTTCTCAGTTCAAGTTCTGAGTTATTTCAGAGAGATAAGGACCAGTTTTTATTTTTCAAAACTAACTTATTCTTATATACAGTGATATGCATATGAATTGGGCTTTTTGTTTAGTGTAATACTCTTCAGTTAATCATTCTATATTACAGGATTCTTTGAATATATACAGCCTAACCTAGCTAAATATTTCATTTGTCAAATATGTATTGTTCCAGGGTATGAAAGGAAATATAAATACTGTGTTCTTTATGTCTACATTTTAATTGCTTTCTATTCCCTTAAATCTAGAGATTTATTTACTAGTCTAAGTAATAATTATTGTCCCATGCTTTCATAACTTGAAGTTTCCTTCCCATAAGTCATTTTTAAGAACTTTTTTCTTATTCTAAAAGTAATATATGATTGTTTGAAAATGCATATTAATTCAAAAGAAAATGAAAATCGTCTGTATTCCCTCCTCCTTATTGTTTGTTTGTTTGAATGCCTCGTTGTAGTCTTTCTTATGTATGCTTAGAGAACTATTGTTCACACACACAAAAAAATGAATTACACTTACTGCACATGCTGTTTCCCTCGTAATACATTTTATCTATCCAATCTTCTCTTGACTCAAATAATTTTATTCAATCAATTAGGGTATTATATATTTTCTCCAGGGTGTTCTGTAAACACTAAACAGTAAAGAAGGTGAGAGTTCCTTCTTTAGATGGAGTTGTCTCTTAGTTATTGTGTTTGGTGTTGAAAGAGTCACCAGGGGCACCCAGGGAGCCCGAGTGAGAATGTGTTTCCTGATGTAATTCTCTAGGCTCTATCTAGGGCCTCCTGTCCCCTTAGTTGGCTCCTAGCGCCTCTGCCAGACCAAAAGGAAAGGATCAGCTCCTCCTTTTCTGGTCTTCCATGTACATTTCAGCTTCCAGCCACCAGTCTTGAATGCAGAGATATGTAATTTTCTTTAGATCTTTTCTAAACAGGCTACTTCTGGAAAGTAGTAAAATGGCTACATTTGTTTCCCAGAGACTCAATGTTGTTTAAGCTTCTATTACAAGCATGCTATGCTTATCAATGAGAAGTGCTGTTTCCATTCATAAAACGTATGAGCTGATGGTCCGATGTTAGTTAACTTAAAAAAATATATATGTATATATGTGATCACTGTATAGAACATACAGCTTTAAATTAAGTTAGTTAGGATTTGGAATGAGCCCAGTAATGTTCTAATAAAATATGTGTGCGTGGTGGGAGGCAAGGGGGAAGCCTATTACTATACTTCCATGGCAGCATAATTACTTACAGGAATATTCCTTTCTAGTTAACCTATCAAGGAACCAGTGTATATTTTTAGGGTCTTATTATTGTTTGCATCTTACACACTTGAGCAGGTAATCCCAGAAGAGATAACAATTCCCTGATTTAACCTTTTGCCCAGGATAAGATAAGAAAAGTAACTGTTACAAAACTTAGCTTCACCCAGGAGGAGAGGATCAACTGTGTGTGACTTATTTACCAAGCCCAGTCCGTGTTTAGGTATCTCAAAGAGTACTAAGCATGAGAATATGTATTTGAAAAGTTTGTTGTCTTCATCCTTTGGCTCAGTTAAATCCACAAATCATTAGGTCCAAAACTAAACTTGAGCTGAAAGGTCATTGCTTTTTTCCACCAAGCCATCTAACCTCTAGTTTTAGAACAAGTATCAAACCATCTGCTTACCAGGAGGCAGAGGAGCTCAAAATCCATTAACGCCATATGTATCAACAGAAGTGTGACTTCAGAGCCTCAAATGTTTTTAATTTTTCTCCCTCATTATTATCTGCCAGAAACTTAGTTGGAATGCTTTCTCTTTCCTTAAAATGCATTGAATTTCCATTTAATTATGCAAGTCTCCCCTCTTATTAAGTAATTACGCACATTTTCTCATCTGTGTGTCTATATTTCAGAAGTAACTGCTTCATTTTGTTGGCAAAAACAGGAAATTAACCAAAAAGGGGGCAATAAGATTTTATTTTCAATTTCCCTTCTTTCTCCCGAGGGGAACTAACACATCTTCCAATGCGTCACAAGATAAAGATGCTGACTCAGCCTCTTAAATCATCCCTGGAGTCTACAGCATAGCCCCTAATGAGAGAGAATTTGCTGTACAAGAAGTTATTTTATTAAATGACTGAAAAATAACCTCTCCTCTTCCAAAATTGCCCTTAGCGAAATAACCAAAGTCTGAAACCAAACCCTCCCATACTTATCCCAAAACACAGGGGAGGACAGACAACACAAATTCAAAAGGATGAAATGGCTACTTAGTTTGAAATTATACTTTGGACATTTCACCAAAAATGCGACATTAACTGTGGTCAACATAGGGAAGTAAAAATGTTCACCAACCTAAAGACAAACTAAGCAGATCTTCAAAGGACAGGGAAGAAAACAAAGCGGGAACATTTCAAATGAAGTTTACGATGATTGTGTCTAATTGAAATGGATGCAGATTTGTCTTAATAATAATTCTTTGCACTTGTGGCTTATAAAACATAAGCATTCTTATATCAGTTACTTCATCTCATCCTTACAACAACACTGAGAACGAGGCAGGAAATAAATTACCTTTCCAAAATGACAGATGTGGAGTCTGGTATTCAGGGAAATCACATGACTTGCCCAAGGTCCAATGGGGCAAGTCAGTGGCAAATCGTCTGATTCTAAATGAGCCCTGCCCTACTGCCTTTTTAAATTAACTGATAGAAAAGTGTTTACATAGAAGTTCTTAGAACACTGTAATGACTCAGCTGTATTGTTTGGAATGCAAGGAAGTTAAGAATTATTGGAACATATACTCTCTGTAAAATATTAAATTCAAGTTGTTAGTTTTAGCCTGCTACATCCAAATCTTTCAAAGATGCTTACCTTCACATATTAACCCCAAATATGTAAGTTCTTCTTTTGTTTATGGTAACATTGGTTGATTGAAGTTCCAGCTGATTTTCCTTTTACCTGCTGGTAGAAAAACCCAATGGGAATAAAATAAACAAGATCTGTATATTCTGAACACTCAAAGATAAAACTTTGAAATCATTAACTGACCATGAAGTAGCATCACCCTGAGGTTTGCAGATTGCCCAACTAACTACAAAACAGCTTCCTAACTTCTCTCCTGCTTCTTCCCTCTCCCCATTCTCTCCCAACTTTATATGGCTGGCAGATTGTTCCAATTGTAGTTACCTTTTGCAAATCTTCCTTTAGCTCACTAAAAAAACCCAAAAAACAAAAAAACACACAAACTTTTTATCCTGTTATTCAAGATCTCTGCAAAATAATATTACCTACCATTTATTAAACAACTATTACAAAACAGATAATCTCAAAACAATCCCAGGAAATGCATGATTAGATCAAGTTTAGAAATGGGTAAACTGAGGCTGAGGGTGGTCAGGTAACTCACCCTAAATTGGACAGTGATTGAGGCGTAGCACCAGTGTCCAAACTCAGGCCTGTCTAACTACAAAGACCAGACTTTCTAGATTTGTTTCCGACCCCTGGGACACACATAGCCTATGTTACCATGTTACCATGAGCCTACAGTGCTGGACTGGTGAACATTCCTGGTCCTGTCACAGTTCTGTGCTGTTGCCAAGATAGTTTTTCTATCTGGAATGTTTTCCTCAGTCCTACTGGCTGTAGGGATGCTATTAGTTCTTAAGAACTAACCTCAAACATCACCTCTTCCTTGAAGTCTTTGCTGACTCTTATCTCACGTGAACAATTCTCATTCTTTGAACACTTTTAGGTCTTTGTATAATTCTTACGGCATTTACCTTATTCTACTACATCAGCGATTTCCTCGTCCTCATTAAAATGTATCTGGCTTCCTCCCCCACCATTCAATTTACTCTTTCATCTTCTCAGCTGCAAGGATTTTGGTGTGAGCCATTGGAAGAATGGAGATGCCATTTATTTTAATGCATGAAAGTGTTTGCTTTTGGACATGTAGAGGTGAAGATATCCATTAGGTTTAAGTTGGACCTAAAAACTTGGTAATTGTCAATGTGCATAGGCTATGTAAGCCCTAGTCCTGGATAAGTTCTCTTAAAGTAGTGGTTCTCAAGCCTGTTTGTACATTAGAATCACCTGGTAAACTTAAAAATCCCAAATCCAGGCCCTACTCCAGGCCAATTTAACCAGAATATACAGTGTAGGATCCGGGCATCAATATTGTCTTAAAACTTCCCTGAATTATAAAAAAAAAAAAAAAAAAAAAAAAAGAGGGAGAAAAAGAAAGAATAAATTGCTTCCAAACAGTTAGTACTCAGCTAACAAGTCCAAACAGCTAGGACTTGACTTAAATGTAGTTCATTATAATCAGCAGAATGTTTCTCACGCAGTGAATTTGTTCCACCCTGACAAAAACTTGCCTGAAAATCAGAGTTGGACTTGGGAGTTTCCACAATCCTTCCATGCCATTCTGCCAAATTCTCCACTCCTTAAAAATCTGCAACTATGAATTATTCTCTCTAGGAAGACAGAACACAGCAGAGAATATTGACCACCACTCATTCAACAAACATATTTACGTACTGGGACACTAGTGTTGTTTCAAGTGACTGAAAGATAAGACTTAGGCTCCACCCCAGGGGCACTCTCAAGCTAGCCAGGGAAGATGAACTTGTAAAGAAATAGGCATAATCAGTTGAGGGGGTGTAAAAGTAAAATGGTTAGTCTTATTGGTGTGGTGGGGACCAGCTTCAGCTTTGCAGAGGAGGTGAAGCTTGAGCTAAATCTTGAAAGATAAACTTGTTGATATTTGCAGGCCAACAAGGACAGATTGGGGAAGATAACCCCCAGGAAGTGGGGGGTGTAAGTAAGGGAGCGTAGTAGGTTTGGGAAACTGCAAATAATTTGGAGCGGTGAGTGTGTCTGAGTGTGCAAGGAAGGATGACTGAGGGTGACAGAGTTAATTAGAGAAATACCTAAGTAAGGAGGGGGATGGGCTTTATAAATCCAGTTAAAGGCTTTACACTTTCTCCTGGTAGCTTCCTCCTTCAATCTCTTACAGCATGGGCAACAGGAAGCTACTGAATGAAAGCTGCTTAACCAGAATCAAATTTTCCAGCAAACCTTAGAGAGACACTTCCTATCTCCTAAATTACCTTTCTAATCTTTGGAAACCAGGTGTGGTCAAAAGGAATCTAGTCATTGCCCTTCTAGGTAGATATGCAGTTTCAGCAAGGGGGGGGGGGGATGGGATCAGCTACACAAGCACTGGGATTCTGTTGTTTGACCCTTTCAGCACCTCCCTCCCTCCTCATCCTTCTCTATTCTCTTTCAGTTGTTGAACAACCACTTGCCCCGGGTGGTCTCTTACCACTGGTTTCAGAGTGATGGCTCCCTCCCGACTCAGGGACTCTGGCAGGGAGTAAGTGAGGGCCAGGCAAGCTGTAAGCACTTTTCAAATCACTGGGACCACTCCCTCCACCCCCTTCCAGGGTTGCCTTGGGAAAAGTGACTCTGTCTGTACATTTGTGTTAAACTCCGTTGCACCCTAAAGTACCACTACCCACCCACCCCCTCAAAAAAAAAAAAAAAGTTGGTGACATGTTCTGATGTGCTAGTAGTATTCAACCCTTAAGGAAGAGGGAGGAAAGCAACAGGTCTCAAGTCCTTCCACCTGGAGATAGTTACTCCTTTGCAGACAGTGCGGAAGAGGCAGTAGAAGCTGCTGAGGGCAACACCTGTTCAAGACGTAAATCCCAGGCTATTCTCTCACAGGCAGTCTTATTGTTTAAAGTGCGATTTTCCCTGCCTTCTTGGGCTCAAATAAGAACGTCAAACTTCAGCTGCCTTGTGGAAAGAGGGTGAGGCCCTTGCTCTTGAAGGATTGTCTCTCCCCTCCTCCTGTGTAGAAACACCTGATATATAGGTTTCATCTCATTCTGTTTCCATCTGGAAGGCAGGAAACCTCTCATTTTAGCCTCAGTCCCGCTGCTTGACTTAGTGATCTTGGCAAGCCACTTAACGTCTAGATGCCATAATAGCTTTTTTTCACCAGGAGTCACACATGCCTCTTCCAAACCCTCTGAAATGTTAGATAAACCCAAATGGAGCTTTGTGGAGAAAATAGTGAAAATGCATACACCCGTTGTAATCAACTAATTCATCTCAAAATTGTTCTTTTAAATTTTCTTTTGAAATGGAAAAAACATATATTTCCTATGAGAAATGGTCTTTTTGGATAACTTTTGGGAATGAATACACCATAATTGTGTAAGGTGTTAAAATATTTGTCAATTCCAAATTAAAAACTGCATTAAAAATGGCAATTTTGGGGGGTGCCTGGGTGGCTCAGTTGGTTAAGCATCAGATTCTTGATTTTGGCTCAGGTCATGATCTCACGGTTCATGAGATCGAGCCCAGGGTCCAGCTCTGTGCTGACACCGCTAAGCCTGGTTAAAATTCTCTCTCTCTCTCTCTCTCTCTCTGCCCCTCCCCTGCTTGCATTAAATAAATAAACAAACAAACATTAAAAGAATGACAACTTATCAAGATGATAAGTATTTACTGCTCTTGTCGCTTTCCAAAAGATAAGGCAAAACAGAATTCTGGGAAGACTGAGATCCTGACCAAAAGGTTTGAACAATATCTGTCTGTATTTCAAACTACAAACGAAGTCATGGCATGTAATATTCCACGAATATGATACAAACGGATGACTCTTACCTTATAGCTCAGACGTGTTTTAGGTGTACTTACTCCTGCTAAAGACAGATCCCTTTCCGAAATTACCTCTCAGAAACCAGCAGTCATGTTCCTACAGCTATACAATTAATCTACTTTTTACTCAGACCACACTGAGGCTATTCTTAATGACAAGAAAAAGGGGCAGAGGGGAGCCTGTCAAATAGGATTATTCAGAGGAAAGAAAACTAAATGGATTCAAAACTGCAGCCTATCATTATCTTCCACAAGTTGTACTGGAAGGACTAAAAAACAAAATAGCATTTTATCAAAACTATAAATCTAAGAAGGAGACACGACTTCTGGTCTTTTAAAAAAAATATGTTATTTTAACTGCCATGATTACCTGGTAGTTTAAATGGCTTGCTATGAAAGGTATTATATAACAGCATTAGGTGTGTGCATGTGTGTGCCTGTGTGCGTGTGTGTGCTCGTGTGTGTGCTTCCTGAGGGCACTAACAGCTCTCTTCACTATCAGGCATGAAAGGTCAAGAGTCACTGGGAATGTCAGATGTTCTCAGCTGGATAACTGATACCTTGTATATGTCTCCCATTCATTTCTAAATATATGATCAACCATTAGCAGACAAATCTTCAAATGACTGTATAGATTCAGGGCTCTTCTCTGTTTTATAGTTTAAGAAACTGAAAAAGGTGATTTGCCCTTAATGTTGTAAAACAATCTTTTTTCCCCTTTTGCCCTCTTAGACACCTAACCCTAACACTCCCTCCCCTGGATGTATATGGCTAAAAGCCCAGCAATAGAATATATTGTATAGTAAATCATAGCATGTTATCAGGGTCTTAATGCATTACTTCCTTTCTCTTTTTAAAAGAGAAAGAAAGACAACACAAGTAAATTGACCTTTCAAAATAGAACAACAGGCACTTTGGCACTTGTATGAAAACAGAACTAGTACCCTCCCAAATTACATTTTGTAAACATCTACCTTCTCTGTACAAATCGTGATGACCTTGTTGCCTTAAGCCAAAATGAGTCAACAATAAGACGAGAAATTAAAGTTATATCTACCAACTCTTTATCCTGAGTTCTTGCCATCAAGCTAATTCATGCACCCTCTTAAATGATATTTACAATGAAAAAAAAAAAGCAGATTGATTTTTGGAATTATTGTAAACCAGAGGAAATCCGAAGATCTTCAGTAGGTCCATGCTGGAGTTGTCCTATAATAAATAGCTGTACCTATAATGAATAGCTTCTCGTACCTATGATAAATAAATAACTCCAGAATGTTGGTGGCATATTTTGACCCAAGTTTTTACATTTAGCCTTAAGAAGTTCACTCACATGCTCATCACTATAAATCTTGCAAATGTATCCTATAGACTAAACTACTTAAATATGGGAGTGAAAACGAAGGTCCTGACAATAACTTAAAATCTGACTTTCTCAATTGTTAAACACTGAAGCAGGGGGCAAAAATTAAGCCCCTGAGGATTTGGGAACGAAGCAGAGAGTGGTGGGGAAATTTACTATGTGTCTCTGAAGCAGATTGCTGCAGAAATTTAGTTATCATGGTTTTATAGGGAGAACTAATGAACTTAATTTGGAAAAGTAAAATTGGGAGAAATCAGGCAGATCCACAAATCATAGTAAAGTAACATACATCTTAACAAGTGGGATGCGGCAGGGCTCCATGCCATCTATCGCTCTGATAATGAAATGCCATTTAGGATAGGGTATAATTTCAACAAAAAGTTGAAATAAAGGATGGATGGCTTAGGGAATTCCAGAAGGTGCTTATAGACTTTTATGTATTTTTATTTATTTTTATTTATTTTTTTTTATTTTTAAAATTTTTATTTTGAGAGAGGGCAAGCGAGGGAGAGGCAGAGAGAGAGGGAAACAGAGGATCTGAAGTGGGCGCTGTGCTGACAGCAGGAAGCCGAGGTGGGGCTTGAACTCACAAACTGTGAGATCATGACCTGAGCTGAAGTCAGACGCTCAGCCGACTGAGCCACCCAGGTGCCCCTAGACTTTTATTTTTAGATTGTTCATTTACAGAGTTCAGATCATTATTTGCTTCTAGTTATTTGCTCACCAAGTAGCCAGCCATGGAAAGATAGGAAATAATGGTTTCATTTGGGGGGGGGGGGGGGGGAGAGGACAGATCATAGAAGCCTTCATTGTGTGTTAGCAGGCTGCAACAGGGATCTGAGTGACCAAGGAGACCGAAAACAGGCTGCAGAGCTAGATGACCGCTAAAGAATAGTGTTACAGCCCTTCATCCTCCCACTGAAGACTTCAGACTAAAAGGAAAATCTTAGCTGAGAAAAAGAAATCTGAGTCTTTACAGCTATGAGGTGGGTGGGGGCGCTATGCTGAAGAAACACTGAATCCCAATGTTTTAAGGCACCTGATCATTTTAGTCCCCTTCATTATTATTTTCTAAGACTAAGTGCTCTTAGAACACCACTTGAGGCTGTGTTGATGGTAGACATTTCTTGCATCAAGTGCTTTCCTGGTGACATGGTTTGGGGTTTGTTATTACACCAATCTCTCCAAACAATTTGCTTCAATTTATGACACAGAGTGTTACTTTACTAGCTAATCATGTATGTTCATTCATTCATTCATTCATTCTTCCATTCTTTTGTTCTATAACATCTATACATACAGGTAGGCACTTTATGTACTTGGTTCCAGTAAAATGGAAGAAAATGACAGAGTTCCTATCTCCTCAAAAGCTCAGAATCCCAGACAAAATGTTCACACATAATTATAAGACAATGACATACATTATGGTTTTCTATAAATGCATTGGGCCTCTCCCTTCTCTCTCTCTCGTGTGCATTTAAATTTTCATACTGTGTTCTATTGTTGAAATGTAATGCTAGAGCTGATATGATTAAACTAGCATTCAAGTCCTGACACCACCACTTCCTGGTCTTGTGACCTTGAGATTTTGGTGGAATTTAGCCTCTAAACCATTTCACTTCTCAGGGCCCCAGTTTCTTCATAAGAGCTCACACTTAGATGGTTTAGTATGAGTTAGGTACCTTATGTGTTTTACATGTATTAATTTATACAGCCTGCACAACCAACCCATGAAGAGCTTGCTAATATAATCCTTATTTTACAGATGAGAAAATTGTGGTACCAATAGGCTAAATAATTCACCAAAGATCATACAGCTTGACAAGTTTTGAACACTGGCCACAACATCTGTGATCTTAATCAGTGATATATACAGCCTCTTCAGAGTGCTAACAGTAAGGTTAAAATGAGAATATATATGGGAAAGGGTTTTAAAAAGTTTAAGCATATGAAAGAAAAAGTGTAATTAAAAACAAATCTTTTTTAATGTTTATTTTTGAGAGAGAGACAGAGCGCGAGTGGGGGAGGGACAGAGAGAGAGGGAGATACAGAATCTGAAGCAGGCTCTAGGCTCTGAGCTGTCAGCACAGAGCCTTACGTGGGGCTTGAACTCATGAACCTTGAGGTCATGACTTGAGCTGAAGCTGGATGCTAAACCGACGGAGCCACCCAGGGGCCCCCAAAAAGTGTAATTTTTAAAGACTTTTAAATCCAAAACTCTGTTGGAGGAAATCAGCTAACATCTGTAGTGTCCTGCTTGTTTACTTAGCAGTCTTTCCCCTTCCTTGGATAAAGAGCATGTTCATTTCTTTCCTTTACACTCTGTCTCTCCGTACATTAGGTAGGAATGGTTCTACTCCTGCCTCCAAGCATGAACATACTGAAAGCTGGTTATACACCTGTTTTGGGCCAAAAGTAGTGGCGAGCCAAAGTCAAATCCCAACACCCTCCAAACTCCAAAGTCTTGGAAATGCCTAGCCTTAGAAAACACTACAATCAGAAGCCTTTGCTTTGCCTCCTGAAGTCTGTCATGAGACAGCTGCTTGGCCTCAGCTTTCTCAACTAGAGCAGCCCCCCCAAGTTTCTGTTTCATTGATGGCCAAGAGTCAACAAAATTACAGGTCTATATAATGTTGTTTACATGTAGGTTGTGTCCAAAAACAAGGAGAACGTGGACATACTTTCAGGCAACCACATTTTCCAATCACCATCCTCAGGCATGACAGGGAGGAAAGGGGGTATTGCTAGCTAAAGTCATGTCCCACAATCTCACCATCTCACAGCCCTCTGAAGGGACATAGCACTTTCAAGATTGGTCCAATGAATGAAGCCATGTTGTCAATGGCGGCAGAATGACAAAGACCAGATCTCTGAGTCTACCTCAAAAGAAGACTGAAAGTCACCCTCTGTTTTGAAGTTTGGTGGGTGTAGTCAGGGTGCTCAACATAGTCTTGATAGCATAGACCTTATTCTGCAATGTAATTTGGCTAGAATTGACATCCACACATACATATCATGATGGAATTCATGACCATTTTAGGCCCACAGAGTTCCTACTCATTTAACTATCTAAAGGGAAAATCATTCCAAAGAGCCAAGACAAGCCAACTTAACAGAGATTTTCCTGGAATTTCCTTCCAGCCAGTGGTTCCTTCTAGCTTTATTTTTTTATGATTCAATTACCAGTACCCTGCCATTTGCTCTCATCGCCCTCTTTCTCTCACTCAGCTCCCTTCTTTTCTTCAGCACACTTCAACTTGGTAATAGATGTTTTAGCCTCTGTGCCAAGAGCAAGGTTTAAGGACAAGGGCAAAGTTAACCATGTAGCACCAAACAGGATTCTCTGGACTCTGGAAACTGCCATTGCACCAAGTGTACTCGTTCCTCAGAGTGATTATATCATTAGCTGGTGCATGAAAAGCCTATTGGCATACTTATAGGCTGGAATCCAGTGAAGCTGGGAATACAGTATATAGATCCGGTGTTTTGTTTTGTTGTGTTTTAACCTGTAAGATTCCCCAGGCACTCTGCTACATTCCAGTCAGCTGACTAAAAGCAACATCTTCCTTACTTCATTGACTCAAATTCAAGAATTATGACCTCAAAAATCTCAGATGTGGTTTCCTGTATATTATAGCTACTAATACATTAAATATTATAAAACATTTTTTCTATTTTCTCCATAATTTAGGTTGAATTGCTTGCTCCTAAACAATTATTTAACCAAGGGTCTATCTTTGTTCAGGCAAGGCTTCCCTCTGTCGCAGCCCACATAGAACATCTGTATGCAACCTGAACGTTCTCAGTGCTGACAGCCCTGCCTCTCCCCAAACTGTCACCATCTGGCCATCGGCTGTGCGCACGGCTGAGAACCCACGCATGCACATGCGCGCACCAGTCTTTTCCCTGGAAGGCTGTGAGCTCAGCATATCTCCCAGATTCTTGCCCAGTGACTCAACTGAATCTAAACTTATTTTTTCCTCACTGTTCTTTCACCTAGCCTTTACAATTATAGTTCCACCTATCAATAAAAACACAAAATTTCCTTTTAATTATAGAAAACATTTTCAATTTGTCTTACCAGCAGATTGAAGGTAAAATATATATACATACATATTTTTTCCATGTGGTTTGCTATGTCACATCATGGAAATATCAACAAGTTCTGCTAAGAATTATGATATTTATACTTGGAAAGTAGTCAATTTCAACTGTCACTTTAAAAACAAAAATCTGATAATATTGCTTTAATCAGACACTTTAATTTCTTCACCTATTTTAAAACAATGTGCCTGCTAAAAAAAACATAATTCCTTTTGCAGCTTTATACAATTGCTTTTTAAATTGTACATGAAAATTAAAATGCCATTTCTGCCATCTATTAATTAATTCAGCCACTAATCTTCCTTAAGTAACAGGCATCTGGTTCAATTAATTAATTAGTTATTTTGAGAAACATTTATCAGTGCTTACATTAGGTCAGCATCAAAAGTATAGAGATGTCTGGGGTGCCTGGGTGGCTTAGTCAGTTAAGCGTCCAACTTTGGCTCAGGTCATGATCTCACGGTTCATGAGTTCAAGCCCTGCATCAGGCTCTGCGTTAACAGCTCAGAGCCTGGAGCCTACTTCAGATACTGTGTCTCCCTCTCTCTCTATCCTCCCCATCTTCGTCTCTCTCTCTCTCTCTCTCTCAAAAATAAATACTTTAAAAATATATAGAGAGAGATGTCTAAGACATGGAAACTGCTATGGACCTTGCAGGCTGGTAGTTAAGCAAACATATCCAATTCAGCTCAGAAAGTAGAACTATAGAGACAAAAACCCTTCAGAGATTTTTCAACCACTTTGGTCTCTTCTAAGGCAGAACTGGGCGCCTTTGAATTCAGATTTAATTTATTAGTACAATAAGGGCCTTTTGTCCATACATAAATAAGTACATAAATAATTTTAAAACCCTCTTGCCTCACTGATAAAATTTCTTTTCAAAATGAATTTTCTTTTTCTTTAATTTACAGGTGATTTCCATCCATGCAGTGGTTCTTGACTTAGGACAGTTGATGCAAATATATGTCAGAATGAGAATCACAAGAGGCGGTTTTTCAATCTTTATGTGATCTCTCTATTCCAGTGCTCACTGACTTCAGTGTGCTCTCTCTAAAAAGATAGATTGCTGGGCCCACCCCCCAGAGTTTCTGATTCACTAGGTTTGGGGTCGGGCCTAAGAAAATGCATTCCGAACTAGTTCCTAGTGATGCTGATGCTGCTGGACTGGAGACTCAGCTTTGAGAACCACTGCTCTTTCCCATTAGACTATCAAGAAAGTGGTTGCATTTTATGAAATCTCCCAAATTACTGTGACACTCATTTCTTAACCACTAATCAACTTTGAACTTTTCTCCACCAATATCACCAAATCCTTTTTCACATTTGGTGTTTATATTTCTCACATGAAAAATGTCTGGTCATGTCTTTTCTTCTTCTTCTTCTTTTTTTTTTTTTTTTTTTTTTTTTTATGACACCAGTTTCTGCAGATACAAAGCTACAGATTAGCCTTGACCCTTTACATACTATTGGTTATTTCTTAGTGAAATTCTAAAATAGCATCTGTGAAGTTATTCATCTATATGTCTATCAGGGATTTAGGCGGAGAAAATGGTAACAGTATCATGAACACTACTATGGAAGTTAACATGTGCCATGTTTACATGGTTCTAAGAGCTCCATATATGTTAGCTCATTTATATCCTCTCAACAACCCAATGAAGTAAGTACTATTATCATCCCCATCCTAAAAAGAGAGAAACTGAGGCCCACCGAGGTTAAGAAGCTTGCCTCAGGTCACCCAGCTGGTGAGTGATGGGGCCCAGCCTGTCCAGTTTCAAATCCAGGCACCTAACCACTCTCTTTTCTACTGTGACCTGGAAAGGTTGAAGCGCTTAGTGTACCTATTAGTGATATTTTTGAATTTTAAGACCTTTCTGAATTTCCAGAGATGTTCCACAATTACACTATAAGTATATTCTAAATTTAAACAGTCTCACCATGAAGCAAGAAGTAACTCAAATATTTTTAAATCTCCTGACTCTTCCTGACTACCCATTCCACCACTGTAAATCAAGAAGGGCTCCACTTCCATTTATCATATGATAGATAGATGGATTAATGGCTAATGGAAAGCTAAGCTCTCCATGAATTTAGGGAAACAAAAGGAAAGAAAAAATCCTAATACTCTTCAAGTGAGGTTATCAAAACTTGACCAAGGCTAATTAGAACATGTATACAACTCTCCTGTGATATTATTCAGATATGACTTATGGCAGAATAAGGTTTTGTTCTTCCATTTTTCTGTTAAAAAAAAAAAAAAGCTGTGGGGCACCTGGGTGTCTCAATTGATTGAGCATCTGACTCTTGATTTAGGCTCAGATCATGATCCCAGGGTCATGGGATCAAGTCCCGTGTTGGGCTCCACACTGAGTGTGGGGAACCTGCTTAAGATTCTCTCTCTCTCTCTCTCTCTCTCTCTCTCTCCCTCTGCCTCTCTCCCTACCACACATTCTCTCTTCCTCTCTAAAAATAAATAAATAAATATAGTTCCTCAGAGAGGAAGATTAGTAAAAATAATAATGTGTTTGCTATTTGGGAGTTTCCATTGAAGATATCCATGAAAAAAACATGTCACATCAATCAACTTATACAGGAAATGTTCCATAATTTAATTTAAGGTGAATCCAAACTCTGGGTAAGTTTTAAAAGGTTGAAGACCAATAATACTGAATTTCACCCCAGATTTTAATACTCAAACTCATCCCTTTTCCCCTGGTTCCACTGTGGGAGCCTGAAGACTGTCTCCTTCCCTCCCACTCCAGGTACCCATCTTGAAGGTTCAGCATGTAGGGTGTTGTTACCACTTAGACCACATGACACTATCTCTTCAAAACATTTTAACAAATCAAATTCCCTTGGCTGAGTTGTATCAAATATGCTGTGCTGGAGTGCCAATATCTGAAATTGTAGCTTAATTTTGATCTCCAGACAAGAAAAATGTGATTAAATGATTAAAATTAACATAATATAATGTATTTTTTAGAGATATTCTTTGACAACCCATGAGGTTTCTTGAAGAAGAGATAGTTATTGTTCTTGACATTAAGCATTTCTAGTTAACTGAATTATAATATCTTAGAGTTTAAAGACAAGGCATGATTTGAATTAATAAAATCACAAACACTTGCAACCACAACTATTATGTTTAAGTGTCCAAAAAAAAAAAAAAAAAGTCAGGAGCCCAGATTCTAGACCTGCTTTGGCCACTGGTAGCCATGTGACCTATAGCAAATAATAACCCCTCAGCCTCTCAATTTCCACATCAGGAAAAAAGAATGTATAACCAAATGTGTAGAATATCAGAGATCAGAGGACTACAATAAAGATCGATTGATCCCCAATCTAGGGTTCCTGGGCCAGCCAGGTGAATGATGCTTTTCAATAGATGACAATGAGATATTTCCCTTATAGGAGCTCCTCCAGAGACCCCTGGAAGGGGTACAAGGTTACAAATTTGCAAAGGAAAGAAAGTAGATGTAACATGGAAAACATCACTCATAATGAACACCTTAAAAAAAAAAAAATATATATATTTAAATATATATATATATATATTTGATTATATATATACAATTTGATTAAGGACCAAAGGATTAAGGAAGTCTTTGGGCCTTGATTATTTTGCACCCACTATGCCTCACACCACCCCTCCCCCATTCAAAATGACCCTTCTTGCAAACTTCAAAATTAAATGTGTGGTGAAGGCTTGTCGGAACATCAAAATAAAACATTCTTGTCACTCTATTATTCTTTGATGTATGCAAGTACACATATACCCTTAACTACAAGTATAACTGAAATAAATAAACTCATTTTCATAATTATAAACTTCAAATTTCAAGGCAGAATGACCTCTGATTTACATGGACTCACTGTAAATGGCCTTTTTCTGGAATCAATTATCCTTGTATAATCAGCACTGCCTATGTTTTAAAATGTCTGATGGAAACAATAAATTTTACCACAGTCAACCTGCACAGGTTAACTAAAGTATCAAATTTCTTTGCCTTTGGCCAACAGTATACCCACCCGGTGTGGTAATCCTGGATATCTTCTACTGATCAGAACCAGTGATTAATATGTTTCATTAATACAAATCTGAGAAAGGATTTATTAGCCATTAGATGCAACTTGGTTAGCAAAATTTTCAAAATATAGGGCCCATGGCAAGCGAGTGAATAATAAAGGTGGTCCTTAATATTAATAGGTTGGGATTCAACAGCATACAGCAACTCTTAAATTTTACAGAAGCAGAAACTGAGGCCAAATGAGGTTGCAAGTTGCCAAAATCCCCTTCCAGCTTTGAATTTTTATTTGTCTAGTGAATCTACATTCCTAAGCCTTCTATATATTGTAAGGCTTAATAAATCTCACTGGTGATAAGTATATTCAACCTCAGTTCCTCATGGTTCAACTAAAACCCATTTCCTCTGTATGTAAACTCCATTCCATCATACTTTAGGAAAGGGATTGATTAATTAAAACAATCCCATGGCTTGTGTTATAATGGGCTAATGTTTAGGCATGGTTACCTTAGCTTAGTAATCTCTACTAGTAAAACATATTTATAAAAACATTTGTAACATATGCATTAAATTCCCTTTGTAGAACATGTGGCTTTATTTTTTATTTTTTATTTTTTTTAAATTTTTTTTTCAACGTTTTTTATTTATTTTTGGGACAGAGAGAGACAGAGCATGAACGGGGGAGGGGCAGAGAGAGAGGGAGACACAGAATCGGAAACAGGCTCCAGGCTCTGAGCCATCAGCCCAGAGCCCGACGCGGGGCTGGAACTCCCGGACCGCGAGATCGTGACCTGGCTGAAGTCGGACGCTTAACCGACTGCGCCACCCAGGCGCCCCAAGAACATGTGGCTTTAAATAATGAGGGAAAATTTGGCAAAAGCATTTTGTGTTCTGCCAAATCCAGGACAAAATGGTTTATGAAATTTAACTAAGGTTAAAGCACTAGTTCCTGCTTTTTTCTCTCTGAATTCTTTGCCTTGAGGACAAAGCTTTTCTTGGTGTATAATATCTAAATTCTCAAAGCAACTTTTTGTTGTTTTTTTTCCCTGTTATCTGGGAAGATGTAAAAGAATGTTAATTGAAAACTAAGAAATAAGGAAAATATTCATTCAAGTGGTTTCATGTTTAGTATCATTAAGGGTCTATTTAGAATCACATACTTAATGAGATTAATATAGTTTATTTTTTATGAGTCATCTCAACATTCCCAGAGAAAATTAAAGATTAAAATCAAATAAAAAGGGGCGCCTGGGTGACTCAGTCAGTTAAGTGTCTGATTTTGGCTCAGGTCATGATCTAGCAGTTCATGGGTTTGAACCCCACATCAGGCTCTGTGCTCACAGAGCCTACTTCAGATTCTATGTCCCCCTCTCTCTCTGACCCCACTCCCTTGTTTGTGCTCTGTCTCTCTCTCTCTCAAAAATAAATAACACCAAAGGAAACTTTTTTTTTTTAATGAAATAAAAAGTACCACCTAACATGCTGCTCTGAGTGACCCAAGCCATTTGGATTATACCCATATATATCTTGAATTCTATTTGATCCCAAAACACTTTGAGTGGGAAAGTCCCCAACAAACTGGCTACCACGTTATAATGAAAAATAAATCTCAGACCCAGTTTTACCATACATGTAGACAATCATTTAACAAATACTTAATAACTAGCAGCTTCTAAAGCTTGAGGATGTGCCAGTGGAATTCTTTAGGTATTCGGCTTGGAAGTTTACTCTGGATAGATAAAAAACAAAAACAGTACCAAAAACGCACGGGCAGGATTCTGTCCTAGCTAGGGACAGCCAGTAAACTGCAGAACCCTGAATGGACACAAGATCATCTAGGAGTCCAGCCTTGGGCCCCTTCATTCTGGAACAATTTTTGGGATTCACCAGATTCATACAAAAGTAGAAAAGTGTTTCTAAAATTCCTCAGCGATCCATAAATACCTTTAACATCACCAATGATGGCCCATTTCTAACATTCATGATACCTATAAATAAACCATGAATTTCCCAGATAAAAACCACTTCTGACATTTAGTATGCTAATTAGCCAAGTCTCAGGTGTTGAGATGCAGATAGCTAAAGCACTTGTACCAGTTCGCTCTGAAAAGTGGCATTTTCTGATAAATTGCTTGCCTCCTGTCTCTGGAATCTCTATGAAGGCAACTGACTGCCCTTCGGGTTAAAGCTGAAACCAATGGACACATATATGCTATTATAGCATCTATGCTGGAACATTTTAAAATAGATTACAGATTTCATAAACAAGCCTTGATTATTATTATTAGGCATTTTGAGATCGCAGGGAAAGCAGTAACCAGTGAAATCACAAAAGGAGAAATTCTGTTTCGAATTCTCTTTGCATTTCTAAAGCTGTTGGGTGTTTTCTAGTTCTGAGTTGATTTTCTTTCCAGCATATACATTTCATTTTACCATCAACCTTTACCTCTATAAATTGGTGTATATATGCATGGTAGGGGCTTGAATAGTTAATTTACTTATATGTTAAACTTGGAGTTTATTATATTTTGCCTTAATTCCTGCTGATTTAAAGCACTCACAGCTAGAGATGGTTTTATAAACAGAATGGTCTTTAAAGGAAAAGGAATGTTACTGTGCTTTTCTTTCCCTTTTTAATGCTAGTTGCTAAGCATTAGAATTGTGAAAACTATTTTTATATTTAAAAGCATTTTCATTATCTAGCTCCTATGAATTCCTATGTACACAGAGGCATCTACTGAAATAGCGAACAGGCTTTGACACTGAGTCGAGAGAAATAACCATTATGGCCAGCCTTTTTAAAAAAGTGTATTCCAAATTCGCATTCCAGAAAAGCTAGGAGAGCCAGAAAGAGGCGATTTAAATGCTATTGTCCTTTAAGCCTGTAGTGTTAGGGGCAGTAACCTGACATTCGTCCAGTCATTATGTGTCAGGCCATGTGCCAAGTACTTTACATGCACTATTTTATTGGATACATTCCCAATCATTCTATTAGGGATGGCAGCACTCTACAGTTGTTAAAAAAACAGGCCTTGGAATCACGAAGATCTGGGTTTAAATCCCAGCCCCCATATTATCTCTCTGGGATCTTTACCAATTTGTTTTCTCTGGGCCTCAGATTCTTCATTAGTAAATAATACTATTTACCTTATGGGGCTAGTGCACACGCATATGTGTATGCACACACGTGTGTATTCTAATGACAGGCATATAGTCATTACTGAAAAATGTGTCTAGTTTCTTATTGTTAATGAATTAGCATTTGTAACAAAGAAATATAGGTTAAGTTGTGTTCCTCCCAAATTGTGTAGAAGCTTTAACCCCAGGACCCCAGAAGGTGACTGAGTTTAGAGATAGGGCCTTTAAAGAGGTGATTAGATTAAAGTGAGGCCTTTGGGGTGGACCCTAATCCAATCTGATTGGTGTCCTTAAACAAAGAGGAAATCTGGACCCACAGAGAGATACCAGGGGCATACGTGCACACAGAGGAAAGGCCGTGTGAGGACACAGTGAGAATGTGGCCACCCACAAGCCAAAAAGAGAGGCCTCAGTGGAAACCCAACCTGCCGACACCGATCTTCAACTTCCAGCCTCCAGAAGTGTGAGGAAATAAATTTCTGTTGTTTGGGCCACTCAGTTTGTAGTATTTGTTATGGCAGCTCTAGCAACGAGATAGAAACCATAAACACAGTTATCCATATATTGGACATCAATTTAATTCAATATTTTAAAAATAAAATACTGCATTATCAAACAATCCCAAAGTAGACATAAACATGAATTCTCCTGGGGAAAAAAAAAAAAAAAAAGGAATCTTACCTGAGTGACAGAACAGCAAATGGGATACATTTTAAGGAGCCCATGTAAAGTTTATGTAAGTAGAAATGAAATGAAATTTTGAATGAAATTTAATACGTCAGCATTTATTCATTTACTGCATATGTATTTATGAGGCATCTATAGTGCATTCTGTGCTGAGCCTAGGTGATAAATAAACTTTTCACAGTCCCTGCTCTCAAAGAGCTCAGAGGTAAACAGTAAATCATGCATTTTTGTAAAATTATCCCAAACTGCTCAAAAAGGTGGTGAGTTATGAGGTTTCTCATTGCCCAGAGGTATAAGGGGAAGGAAACTTAGAAGTCTACATAGACTTTTCTATGAAGGCATTGATGCTATGAACCAGCCTGGTCCACAAATGTCAACAGAATTCTAATAATATTAATCGTGGTATTAGGAATAGAACAACACACTCTTGTGAAAAGCTACAAAATCTTTGCATTTTGTAGAGGCCTCTATTGCCTCTACCTCCAAATCCTTTTTTAAAATACACCCACGTCACTCCCTGTCTACTCCCACCACCCTGTCCAAAGCCCTATTGTCTCCTGTCTGGACAACCTGGCCCTTCTACAGTCCATCCTTCACAGAATAGCGGGGTCATCTTTTTAAGTCCTAAATCTGATCATATCATTCCTGTATTTAAACTAGAGCAAAGATTTCCTATTTTCAATTAGAAAAAAAACAAAAAATTCAGGTCCTTTACCTTGTCTGTAAAGCCCCCTGTGATCTCACTCCTGCCTACCCCGCAGACCTCATTTTCCAATCACTGTCTTCCACACCCACTTCCTTCTCTTTTGTAAGCAAGACCAGCTTCTCTCCCTTCATTGTAAGGCTTTTTCATTAGATATTCTCCCTCTGCCTGGAACTTCCTTTCCCCAGAGGCTTGCCTGCCTGACATCTTCTCTGCATTTCAGTTTAAATGTAATCTCCTGAGATGAACCTCTTCTGAGAACACAGTCTAAAGTTACCCACCTGGTACCATATATCAGTCTATTTTATTGTTATCATAGCACTTCTCCTTAACTAGTATTTCCTTATTTGTGTTTTGTTTTGGTTTTGCTGAAGAGTTTATTTGCTTGGGTTTTCTTGTGTCTCTTTTCTGCCCACTCTAGCCCCTCTAGAAGGTGTGTTCCCTGAGAGCCAGGACCTAGCCTGTCTTGTTCATGGCTATATCCCAGGTCCCAAAGTGACCACCTCACAGTGGGCACTCAGCCAACATCTTTTAGTCAGGGTATTGATGTAGACACAAATGTATGGCAATCTATTCTGGAAAGGTAAAAGGCCTTCAGTGGCAGAAAGGACACTTTGCATATTTAAAGTGTGCTTAGTGTGAGGGGCAGCCTGGGTGGCTTAGTCGGTTAAGTGTCCAACTTCAGCTCAGGTCATGATCTCGCGGTTTGTGAGTTCGAGACCCGAGTCAGGCTCTGCGCTGACAGCTCAGAGCCTGGAGTCTGCTTCAGATTCTGTGGCTCCCTCTCTCTCTGCCCCTCCCCCACTCACACTCTGTCTCTCTCTCTCTCTCTCTCTCTCTCTTTCCCTCAAGAATAAATAAACAAAAAAATAATAATAAAAAAATAAAGTGTGCTTAGTGTGAACATGGACTCTGGACAATGTTCACACAAATGCAGTGCATTAGGCTTAAGAGGGGCACTTCTTAACAGAGGTAGTTTTAAGACAAAAATAACGACCAATAAACAAAAGCGATGACTACTTCTACTCAAAAGACAGTCCGAGTACATAGATTCAAGTGCTTAGTTTCTTGGAGATAGAGCCCTTGTGATCAACTGTGCTGCTGAGGGTAAACACCAGAATGATTTAGGTGCTGGATTCCTGTTTGGAAAGAAATGCTTACTGTACACAGACCAGTGAGAGGCAAACTCCAATCCTGAATTCAGTTTTGGGAAAAATCAACATGAAGAGCAGCCTCGTCCTTGGCTACTGGTGACAGTGAAGTCTATTAAGTTTTCACTCCATTCATAAAACTGACTAGCTTGTCAAATTTCTGAGTTGATCTGAATTGGATTAAAGGTAAAGGCTTATGAAAATTTTCACATTTCAGGTATTTAATTGATTTGCCATGGGAGACTAATGTGCTAGAAGTCTTAAAAAGACTAGGTTAGGATCTAGAACTCCTGGGTTAACTTTGTTATAATTATTTAATTCCACACTTACATATTGGAAGATACAACTTAGAACAAAACATTCAAAATGCACATTAATCAGCAAGTTGGTTTTTATTCTTCTATATTTTTAGATATTAAAAATTTGACAATGAACATGGATGGCAGCACTCCACAAGAGAGATTATCTGCAAAGAAAATTAATGCATTTGGTAATCCTTTACAAATTTTGCCTCCATTGCTGAAAGACTATTTCATTACATCTAAACAAAAATGTGCAGTTTAAAAAAAAATCTTATTTTTCCACTTTCTATCTTCCTGGCATAAAACATGCCATTCTGATTTAGTATATATGTGCTAGTCACCCTGACTCACCTTCTTCTCTTTACTGGAAAATTCTTTTGATTTAGTGTGCTCTTGTACATTTTTGTTGATTTCACATTTTCTTAGAATCTACTTTATTTTTTAAAATATTTATTTTTATTTATTTATTTAGAGAGATGGAGTGCAAACAGGGGAGGGGCAGAGAGGGAGGGAAACAGAGGATCCTAAGCCTTCTGTGCTGACAGCAGAGAGCCCTATGCAGGGTTCAAACACACAAACCATGAGATCATGACCTGAGCAGAAATCAAGAGTCAGACGCTTAACCCACTGAGCCATCCAGGCGCCCCAGAATCTACTTGAATATGGCATTGTACTAGGTATTGGTTTACTCATTTATTAATTCATTCACAACTAATGAGACTTTTCTTTGTTCCATGCACATTTCTGGATATTAGGGATAGATAAGATTTCACTCTGTCTCTAAGACAGGAGCCATCTAGAAAAAAAATCTTACCTCCTCACTCCTTGGTTGTTGTTTTCTTTCTTTTCTTTCTTCATTCAATGGAGATTTTTAAGTTTTTTAGCATGATTTATAATACATATCATACATAAATTTATGCTATTGAGGGATTTTTTTTTGTTTAGATATTTGATTTTGTCTCACTGTCACAGACATCTGAATATGGAAATTTTAATGTTGCTACTTCTGCTACTTATGAACTGGTGCATGAAAATTTAGCTTTGTCCCTGAACTAATATGACTTTCCTGTGGGTGACAAAGGCAACTCAAGTGTATAAAGGAGTCATGTTCTGATAGCCTACTGTAGTATCCAAATCAGAACACATTTCCCTAGGGGTGCTATATTGCATGCCTTAGTGTCACTCTTAGGCCAGTTTCAAAACCTACCTAACCCACAAGGTAATTCAAATACAGTAGTAACAGCACAGGCATGAGCCCTGGCTTCTGGAAGGAAGTCATTTGGAACAGAAGGAAGATTAGAAGCAAATCCTGACTTTCCTAGTCACAGAGACTCCCTTAGGTAATATTTGGAAATAATAAAAAACAGTTTTTTAGAGCAGGGGTTCTCCAACTTTAATGAGCATAAAAGCATCTGAGGGTTTTGTTAAAACACACCCTCTGCTTTAGGAGGCCCAGGGTGGAGCCTGAGATTCGGCTTTTGTAACAAGCTTCTGGGTGATGCCAGAGTGGGGTCCTCAAACCATACTTTGAATGACAAGATCTTAGATTACCATAATGAGTCATGAGACATCTGTACTTGCAATCCCTCTGCCCAACCCCCCCTTTATTGATCGTTCTCCCAATTTACTATGACATCCTGTTGTCTCTCCTCTTAAAATATTTCCTACTCCCAAATTAACCAAAAATCCCCCATCTCTACAAATAAAGATTTCAGCTAATGTGTAAGAGATAGCTACCTAATTTCAATCTCTTTATCTTCAACTGACTCATGTCACATTACCCCTAAAAATGTGGATTGATTTTTAAGGGGGGGGGCATGCCCTAACAATGTGAAGGCTCCAGGTGGAGCAATTTGGAATGTTGTATAAAAATAAAAAAAACTGGGGCGCCTGCGTTGCGCAGTCGGTTAAGCGTCCGACTTCAGCCAGGTCACGATCTCGCGCTCCGTGAGTTCGAGCCCCGCGTCAGGCTCTGGGCTGATGGCTCAGAGCCTGGAGCCTGTTTCCGATTCTGTGTCTCCCTCTCTCTCTGCCCCTCCCCGTTCATGCTCTGTCTCTCTCTGTCCCAAAAATAATAAACGTTAAAAAAAAAATAAAAAATAAAAAAAATAAAAAAATAAAAAAATAAAAAAACCAAAAAGCTCAGAGTGCTAAAGGAGGGATATTTTTGAGACAAGTCCTGGCCTGGAGCCATGTGCAGTCATATGCCTCAGGGCTCACTGCCCCAAAGCTATCCCTGTGTCTTACAGGAAGTTCCCTTCCTCTACTCTTAGACTGACAAGGCCTTTGCAAGCAAGCTGACTACTTATTTATTGTTAAGCTCTATTTTAAACAACTGGTGTTTATCAAGCATCTACTTTGTACAAGGCACTGCAATAAAGCTGTTACTTGTACATACATAAGCTCTCAGGGGACTTATGGTTTAATAGGGCTGAACTTTTACCTAATTCTTTCCTTAGAACAAACTAAACTCTGCATCTGTCCTTGTTGACTCTCCTATTTCCTAATATCCTTACACAGAGCTGGCTGTGAACTTTGGAAAGTCACTAGCTTTTGGAGGATTTGGATTTATAGAACCTTCCAATTCAAGCACTGGGGTTCTAATAATATCACTTCTGTGTAACTTTTTTTGTGTCTCCCCCTCATTCTTTCTGGTCTTTCTAATGCCTCTGCCCTCACAGACTCATCTAGAATGCTATTTTCCCTACAGTTTATTAGATTTGCTACTTCTTCACAAAGTATGCCCTTATATTGTCCTGTATCAGTCTTTTTTTTTTTTTTTTTTAACGTTTATTTATTTTTGAGACAGAGAGAGACAGAGCATGAACGGGGGAGGTCAGAGGGAGAGGGAGACACAGAATCCAAAGCAGGCTCCAGGCTTTGAGCTGTCAGCACAGAGCCCATCGCGGGGCTCAAACTCACAGACCGTGAGATCATGACCTGAGCTGAAGTCGGACACTTAACCGACTGAGCCACCCAGGCACCCCTGTCCTGTATCAGTCTTATGTCAATATCTGTGAGATCCAGCTCCTTTGACATTTCAAGTTCAAATTTATTTGGAGTCAAAAATTTAATAACCTAATGTGGTCTCCAAATGTCTTTTTTGTATATTTGACTAGTACAGTATTAACTTATGAAGAACAAAAATGAGAATGAAGAGGAAGAAAAGCGAAACGAGACTAGATCCAGTAGATGCTTACCACACACCACAGGACACACTATTGTCTTAAGTGGGGACCTTCTACCTGCTCCATGCTGGTCATGCCACCTGAAGGTGTTTGAGTTTTCCAGCCTCTGCACTAACTATACTCCATACTAAAAGGGGATTGACCAAACAGTAATTTGTTCACCCACTTCTCTGATACACTTTAAAGGAATTTCTGACATTGTCTCACTTTGGTGCCACTATATATGTCAAGTCTCTCATTTTCCAGCATTCGATATCAGAATTTTATCTAGACAATGGTATTAAGATTCTCCAGAGAAACAGATGAGGATATGTACAATAGGATGTATACGTATACAGAGAGAGATTTTATTTTAAGAAAGTGGCTAACATGATTATGGAGGCTGGCAAGTCCACCATCTGGAGGGTGGGCCATGAGGCTGGAAAACGAGGGAAGAGCCAGTGTGGTAGCTCAGGTTGGAAGATCATCTATAGGCAGAAGTCCCTTTTGAGCAAGGAAGGTCAGTTTTTTGTTGTACTTAGGCCTCCAACTGATTGAATGGGACCTATCTAGATCATGGAGGGCAAAAAGCTCTACTTGAAGTCCATCAATTTAAAAGTTAATTTCATTCAAAAACACCCTCACAGAAACATCTAGAATGTTTGACCACATATCTGTGTTCCTTGGCCCAACCAAGCTGACACATAAAACTGACCATCACAACAGAAGCAAATGTCAAAAACAATCATGTTCTATTAAAAATACTACTGGGTGTTGTATGGAAACCAATTTGACAATAAATTTCATATATTAAAAAATAAATAAATAAATAAATTATACCCTAGAAAAAAAAAATACTATGGAAAAACATCCTCATGCATAACAAATATCCTAATGTTTCTCAGGAGTGATCTGACCATAGTGACTTGAACATTTTCTTCAATGTGACTGTTCTACCTAGATCCCACTATTTGTGCCCATACAACCAAGAATTATCAGCTTTATGAGTGGGAAGTGTGTGTGTGTGGGGGGGTGATGGAGAAAGATAGGTAATACAGTCATTTTGGGAAAGATAATAGATATTTCTTCCTTCCATTATATAATTAAAGGATTTTATTCCAGTTTCTTTCTGGGCAGTCTTCACTCTAGAATTACTAGAAACATTTAAAAACTCTTTAAACTCACATTTCATGTAATAAAACCATAAAGCAGAATTCTTGAACAGAAGCACTCATCCTCTTTTTGTATATATATTTACATATTGAACTCCTAACAATTTCTTATTCCTTCCATGTGAAGAAATCTGTGAGACATTTTTGCTTAACTCTGGGTGGTCCATTTGTTGTTCTGTATTCATTTTGCTTGTGATTTTGCTAATTAAAAAGTATTTAATCTTTAAACTTGCATAAAGTGGGAGAAATGGCCAAGTTGACATCAAAACGCAGATCAAAAGTATTGACTCTCTTATTTCTCTTTAAATCAAGAATGAGAATTGACGTTACGCTCAAAATAAAATTATCATAGATTGTCCTTTTACATATTCTGGTGGGATTTTTTGAATAAGATAATTTGGATAAAAGAAATCATTGCTTTGTACATGTGTCAGTTTATACGAAATAGTTTATCACAAAGCTAACACTCAGTTTTTAAGTATAGAAGAGGTGATTAGACTGTGAACAATGAAAGTCTATGTTTATCATATTTTTAGTGGGATAAAACTTTGATCAATGACGTAATTAGGAAGTTTGTGCCCCATATACTGGCTTAAAGAGAGATCATTACCCTATTCACAACGGTCTCTTTTTGTAGAGGTCTTATACCCTGTTTTGAAGTTCCAACAACTTTACATCTTTATTGATACAGTTTTGCTTAAAAAAATTAATGTTTCTGTTTTGACTGATTCATTTGCAGTAAGAATAAGTTTTACACCCTGTGGTAGGAGGGGGTCACACAGAGGACAGTGGAAGTAGGGGAGAAGGCTGTAAAAATCCATCAAGAAATGAGCACAGCACATGAAGATATGAGTACTGGTACTATATGTTTTACCAAATGACCTGCCTAGGAATAACTGTCTTTCTACAGACCCCATTATATGATCCTCCCATTCAATCCTGGTGTTAGACCTTGATCACTTGTCTGGATCACACATGCATTATAGAAACCAGTGCTAATATGCATAGAAATGTGGAGGTTCTCCAGAAGTTTTATGATAACAAATGGTGCCATGAACATCTCTCACATATTCATTGCCAGGAAGAAATGCATGGCTTCTTTTAAACTCTTCTCTAGTAATTATGTACTGAACAGGAATGACTTCTTTACATGTCTGCTTTGCTTCTAGACTGTAAACTTCTTGAGGGCAGGAGCTAGACTGTATTGATCTTTGTTGACAGAGAAGCTAGCTTTAGTACACTGCTTGCACAAAAAGAAGTTCCCAATAAGAATGGCTGAACAAGGGGCACCTGGGTGGCTCAGCAGGTTAAGCATTTGACTTCAGCTCAGGTCATGATCTCACGGTTTGTGAGTTCAAGCCCCACATCGGGCTCTGGGCTGACAGCTCAGAGCCTGGAGCCTACTTTGGATTCTGTGTCTCCCTCCTTCTCTGCCCCTCCCCCCTCAGGTCCTGTTTCTCTCTGTGTCTATCAAAAATGAATAAACATTAAAAAAAAAAAAAAAAGGAGTGGCCGAACAAAGCACTGGATAATACTCTCGTGTACACTCTAGCATAGGTAGTTAATGATAAAAGATTGAATAATAAATAACCATAAGAAATAGTATGTAACCCTCAGGCTCAGTTTTTCAGGTTAGTTTTCATTTGCAAACACATGACTGAGAAATTGTCCTCTTTTTCCCCCTTTTCTTTTTTTTTTAATTCAAAAAATAAAATGAGCTATTTTGAACTTAAAGGCAAAATACTCACTAGGGTTATTATCCCATCCTTCATACCATTCCACCAACCCTGTTTATTCCCACTGGGATAAAATTTGAAAACTCCAAGAAGCAATTTGAAAAAAAAGTAACAGGCAATTTTCACGGCTCTAAACTGCGTATCAGAGAGTATGGTAAGCACAGTAATCAATTAAACCTGATAATAGGGACACAGAATTTATACTATTTTTAAAATAATAATTACATTATATCTTCAAAGCATCCTTTCTTCCTCACATTTTGTAACTTCCTCACATTTTGTCCATTTGTTCAATGGACTTTTCATATAAAGTCCATTAAGTAAAATTATTCCTCCCCTATTGAATATGGGCAGGAAAATTTTCCTTATTTTCCCGATAGGCCAGATTTGTGCTGACTATGGTGTAAACCAGAAATGGAAACATCAATGCAATAACGTATCTGCAATGATTAACAGTAAAACTTTAACACACTCCTCATAATAAGGTTTGGATTAGGTTAAAGTTCTCTTTTCTCAATAAAACTACCACGCCTTATATTCCATTGTACTTTATAGATTTTGTAGAATGAATGCTTTGATTTTGCCTGCGCATCCTTCTCCTTTTAAATAAAGGAGCAATGAAACTCTTCATCTGTGTATTATCAGAGATTTAAGAGTACAATTAATAGTAATAATAGTAATAGTAATAATAATAACAGCTTACACTTGCAAAAGGTTTACCAGATGCTAGCACTGATTTAAGTGCTTTGCAGGTATCAACTCACTTATTTCTCAACACATTCTGTCAGATCAGTATTATTATTCCTCTATTACTTATGAGGTCTCTGAAGCATGGAATGGGTTAAAACTTGTCCGAAGTCACTACCAAGTAAGTGGCAAAGCTGGGATTTGAATACAAGAAATTGGTCTCTGAAGTCTATGCTCTTAATCAGTAGGAAGTAAAAATTCTAAAATAAACCATATGCTATAAATATCAACACTATATAGGCAGGGATTGTGTCTGTTGGGTTTACTTTTCAATACACTGTCTTACACAGTGCCAGGCACATAGTTTCATAAAAGATTATAAAATGAATGCCAAAGTAATACAGGTACATTGCATAATATTCATAAAATGCAAATAAGAAAAAAATTAATCTGCAATCCCAATATATTGCGTTTTGGTATGCATCATTTCATTCTTTAATAAACATATGCCCTTTTTTGCATCCATACACACAAAATATCATTCTTTATTATATTTGTAGACTTTTTCACTTAGAATATTTCCATATCAAAAAGTCCTTTTCTGCAACAATAATTCTTCCCTTCTACAATATTAGGTATTCTTGCATGATTAATTTTAATTTATATTTTGTAAATAAAGTCCATCTTGATGGGAAAGTCATGCTCTTTCTATATATTTGGGGTTGTATCATGTTAAAATATAAGGTATTCTCATGTTTCCCTATCTGTAACACAGAATTTGTTGTCTAAAATTCTAACATTAGTAACATTTGATAGGCAATCTGGTTCTTAGTAAGTAAGAATGAGTAAATTAAATGAGTATACGCACGAGAGTACATTTGTCAACTAGTAAGGATGTGATATCTCTTCACGTGTCTTTGTTTAGATGTTATTATACAGAGGATTTATCTTCTGTTTTGTTTTGATTCTTTGAATAGTTTTGTATTAATTATGTTGTTTTCAATTTACAAATTACACCGTCTTAGTTCTTTTGAGATCTGAATTTAAAAATGCATGTCAAAAGTATGACAGCAAATATATACTCAGCCTAACACCAGCTAATTTCAAAGCATGGCATTTCTATTCTAGAGCCAGTGGAGTATTTTTGTTAACAAGAGAGATAAGAAGAAGCCAAAATTGATATGCTTTTTTTGATGAAATGTTCAAACATTCAAGCTCAGTACACTCTGTTACACAGGGATGATGGGTTTTCAGGTCTTTTTTAAATTTAATTAGTTGAAAATGGAAAAGTTAATTACATATAATTATAACTTTGCTTGAGTATAGGACTTCCATAATACAGCAGATAAAAAATGGTTCTTTTACTAATAGGTGTGCTGATACAGTCTACGACATCCCAGGATGGGTTTTGTGGTAATGTTTTAGATGACTTTATCCTAGCTCTATAGACTTGTCAACCAACACATACAAGATATTTTGAACTTAAAATAAACAACTATATTTTCTTTCTGATTTGAGTCTTATTCTGTGACTATCTGTTGATAACCCCAAATCCTTTACATATCTTGGCTCCTATCTTTTACAAGCAACAATTTCATAGAAACCTTCAAGGGACAATGGGATTATGGACAGACTTTCTTACTACTGTGCATATGATCAAAAACAAATAAGCATCCTCAAAATAAGATTAGTGTTAGGCATATAGAAAGTTTGCTCCATAAATATACAGAACATTTCAAAAAGTTGCCAAAAAATTCACTAGTTAAGACAAATATTTTAAGTACAAAAGATATTTTCCAAACTCAAACAATGCAATCAGTAAATTCAATGGCTTTTTCCTTGATCTCCACACTTCCTAAACTTTGTTATACTTGACTTATTATCTACTATTCTTCTTCCTTGTTTTTTTTTCCAATTCCCACATCATAGATATTCAACGACATAGCAATTTTGGATTCTTTTACTTCCTACTTCCTGCTTCCTTCTTTCCTTCACTGTCTCCCAAGTCCCTTAACTGTAGGCCATTCCCAAGACAGTTTCCCTGTCTGCACTCTCTCACATGATTTCTCTTAGACAGTGAGACAAACTCTGTCTTGGAGCTATCTATGTGTTATTTCCAGATTTTCCTTTCTTTGATCAGGCCCCTATCACATCATCCAGTCCTTCACTACCTGGCTATTCAAGAATTACCTGAAATTTTAGCCAGTCTCAAGTGACATATGAGCAATCTATAGGAAATCTGGAGGGAGACTTTTAGAGAAAGTGAACAAAATTGGTGTTTTTGGAAGAATAGCAAATAGTTCCGTTTGTTGTAAGTGTGGTGAGAAAGGAGAATGGAAAGGCATAAGATTGGAGCAGTAATACAGGGCCATATTATTTGGCATCTGATGGGCTATATATTTTATGAAGCCTTTGGATTTTATTCAAAACACGATACCTTTGGAGGTTTGAGGTCATGGGAGCAGCAGATTCTGTTGACACTTTTAAATAATCACTTTGACTGCTGGGTAAAAAAAAAATAGCAGGAAAAGCAAAGACAGGTATAGGGAGAACAGCTAAGTTGTATGCCATTGTACACTTCCAGGTAAAAGATTAGAAATGAATGCATAGTAAGAGTCAAGGCCAGCCCACGAATGCCTTCTTAAACCATAATATGGGGAACCTGGGTGGCTCAGTCTGTTCAGTGCCTGAGTCTTGATTTCAAGGTCATGATCTCAAGGTCATGAGATGAAGCCTCTCATCTGGGCTCCCCACTGGGCATGGAGGCTGCCTAAGATTCTATCTTTTCCTCACCTTCTGCCCCTCCCCCACTCGTGCACCTGTGTGCACTCTCTCTCTCTCTCTCAAAAAAAAGTGTGTATATATATAGATATTTATATTATGTATATAATATATATTGTATATAATGTATATACATATATGCTATATATAATATATATATGCTATATATAATATATATTATATATAATATAATTTAATATATATAATATCATATTATATAATATAATTTAATATATATAATATTATATTATGTATATAATATAATTTAATATATATTATATTATATACATAATATAATATATATAATATATAATATATAATATATATTATACATATTATAATTTATATACATATTATATATACTATATATTAATTATATATAATTATATATGTATAATTATATATATAACTATATATATTATAATGCAGCATATAATATTATAATATAGCATATATATATTATTAATATAGCATATATATATAATATAGCATATATATAATATATAACATATATATGCTACATATAATATATATATAATATATGTAGCATATATAACTATATATATAGCATATATAAATATATAATATAGCATATATATTATATATTATAGAATATAGAATATAGAATATAGAATATAGAATATAGAATATAGAATATAGAATATAATATATATTATATGCTGTATTATATTTATGCTATATTATAATATATATGCTATATATAATATATATAATATAGCGTATATTATATATTATATATTATATATTATATAATATATTATATATTATATATTATATAATATATTATATTAGAGATAATAATAATATGATACATATTATATAATATATAATATTATATAATATACTATATACT
>NW_024412400.1:47950043-48058908 GCF_014898765.1 Herpailurus yagouaroundi
TGATGCAGGAAATCTATTTTGAATATTGCAGAAGAAAAATGCACCAGCTATATCCTTATCACATTTCCAAAAGAGGTCCATTTTGTGTTATTCCCAGGGATGAGAAAAGTTAAAAATAAAATACTCAGTAACAGCTTAGTGTTTTGCCTAAGCCTTTGTGTGTGTGTGTGTGTGTGTGTGTGTGTGTGAGTGTGTGTGAGTGTGTGTGTGTGCACACGTGTGAGACATGATGTATCATGGCCAAAATTTAACAAAAAAACTTTAGGCTTTGATGAAAATCAGACACAAGTGTATTACAGCGACATATTATTCTGACTCAATAGTCAGTTCTTACTTAGTACCAATAAATAATATTTGACGGAAAGTCTATGTTATGTTTGGATAGAAATTTATTAACCAATAGTAAAGTAATATCTGTTAAAGTGAAATCAATTCTCTTTTTTTGTTCAACTCTCATTTGGGGACAAATTAGATATTTATTCTGTACAGTATCATAGCCTGCATTTCTTAGCCTCTTCTACCCACCTTTATGTTGTCCACACTCACTCTTCAGCAACAGAAAAGCTATTCTCTTTTCTCAGTAAGGGTGGTCATTTGCCCTTTCTTTAAAAAGGACAAAGCTGAAGCTGAACCACAGAGCAAAACCTTCAGGACTCTAACTCTGCTTTCTGAGCTAGGAGTATTAGGAGAATCTAGGCTGTGTGTAAATCAAAAGGTTTAGAGCTCAGAGCCCAATGAGTTGTTGTTTTCTTTTTGCTTTTCTGTTTATTTTTTTTTAATATAGAAAGTAAATTAGGCATAAGCTAGGAAAAAAGGTATCACCTATGGGAAATTTTTTGAAATGTCTGAGAAAAAAAATCATCATAAATCCCCTTTAAGTATTTCTGGTTGTTTAAAACAATTCTCATCACCTCTTATTTTGATTCATAGGCCTTGTTCCTTTTTTTCCACATGGATTTGGGGAATTTACAGTTTCAGAAATGTGTTGAGCATATTTTATGAATTGAGTGATCTTCTAACCCAAAACAAAGTGAATCCTGCCATGCCAATGTCAACAATCTTCTCTAAAAGATTTTAGAATCTTGTTCACAGAGACAATAAGGCCTTTTAAAAAAAGGAATAGCAAAAAACAAAAACAGGAGATTTTTTAAATTTGTGATTTCTAGGGAGAGGATAATGCTCCAAAGTTTTATAAAACGAAGGGATGGGAGAGGGGCAAGCCCTGAGAGAAAAAGCCCATGCTACATTTTAATTATTGGCTATACCTTAACACATTTAATTTTGCCTCTAAAAATTCTGAGGGAAGATGACATTCCCTTTATCACCTCTATCAAGAAGAGTAAAAAGAGGTAATTTTTGTTCAGAAACCTCTGAATGAATTTAGTTACAGAAATTACTTTTAATCTCATCACTGTTATGGTCCTATTTGTTACAATTACCATTGGTGAGTTTTTATAGTTAGGTAACTGGTCATCCTCAAGGCCACCTCAGAAAAAATTGGTAACAATAAAATAAAGGCAAACCTCAAAGTATAAGAGACTTTTATTTTATTTATTTTTTTTTTAATTTTTTTTTCAACGTTTATTTATTTTTGGGACAGAGACAGAGCATGAACGGGGGAGGGGCAGAGAGAGAGGGAGACACAGAATTGGAAACAGGCTCCAGGCTCTGAGCCATCAGCCCAGAGCCCGACGCGGGGCTCGAACTCACGGACCGCGAGATCGTGACCTGGCTGAAGTCGGACGCTTAACCGACTGCGCCACCCAGGCGCCCCAACGAAGTATAAGAGACTTTTAAAAACTGAGAACAAACTGAGGGCTGATGGGGGGTGGGGGGGGGAAGGGTGGGTGATGGGTATTGAAGAGGGCATCTTTTGGGATGAGCACTGGGTGTTGTATGGAAACCAATTTGACAATAAATTTCATATATTTTTTTAAAAAAAAGGCAAACCTAGGGGCGCAATATTATTTCTGCAATATCCTATTGGTTACAGAGGTTCGACCTATTTGGTGTGGGATGTTGGCCACTACCTCGGCAAATGGCAAAGCATAGAAAACTCTTATGAAAGCTTACCATTTTCAGTTGCTTATGTTTTATGTTAAGAGACTTATAGATTGTAACTAAGTAAACTAGTGTGGCTTGTGTGCTACAGCATCTGTTAATGATACCTACGCAGTAGTTTTAGAATACCAAAAGGAAGGATAACCAATGCTTAATTAATAGAATATATCCCTTGTCCTATATGTGTAATTTACCATACATGGGCACTGCTAGCTTTCTGTCTATTGGCTGAACAGCTTCTTGAGAGAAGTTCCTTTATCATGGTTATTAGCCACCGGGAAGAAAAAGCTCACAGCTATGACAATATGGCAAGCTGGTTAAGAGCATTGCTTTTGGCAGCAAAAACTTGGAATCACGGACCTACCAGTTACTAATCATGTACCTCACTAATGGGGAAATGGAAAAGATGAAATGAAATAATGTATGTAAAGCACTTAGCACACTGGCTGGTCCAGAGTAAGCACTAATTATTATTTTTATTACATAAAATTATGGAGGGACACCTGGATGGCTCAGTCGGTTGAGCATTGAACTTCAGCTCAGGTCATGATCTCATGGTTCGTGAGTTCCAGCCACACATCCGGCTTGCTGCTGTCAGCCTGTCAGAACAGAGCCTGCTTTGGATCCTCTGTCCCCCTCTCTCTGCCCCTCCCCTGCTTGCTCTCTCTCAAAAACAAGTAAATATTAAAGTAAAATAAAAAATAATGGAAATTATCTGTGTATTTCACTACTCTTTGGGTCAAAGTTTTCCATTTGCAGAATTAGGGGGCTGGACTCAATTTCTCAGGTTCCTTACAGCCTTACCAGCCTACGGTTTTTCCATCTGAGTTACCTACCACAACTTTTTTTTTTTTTTTTTTCATAATAATCACTTGCATTTACACAGCACTTTTAACTTCAAAATCTTTTGGTATCTCTTATCTCTCTTGGTTTTCATCATCACCCTGTGAGGCAGTGGGCAGGGTAGGCACTATTATCCTCATTTGACTGATAAAATGAGATACTGAGGGATTTTAACTTGCCCGAGTTAGTTACTTGCAAAGTCAAAACTACAGGAATCTGGCTCAGATTGTTTTCTCTAGGCAACATGGCCTGTCTTAGTGTTTAATGTACTTTACTTCAGCCCAGGAAACATGAAAAGCAGTTAAAGAAATGCCCAGAAAAGACCACAGACTTTGAGTATAAATAATATGGGTAGTTTTAATCAAACCCAATGGGAGATAGGATGTGTATTATATCTCATTTGTCCACACCAATCTGAGAAGACCAATTTACTATGCACCTTGACTCCCTCACAACACACCATGATGTTGTAATATGTATTGATACGATGCTGTCATTTCCAAGAGCTGTGTGTAACTTTTTAACCACAGGATATGAGTAATTACTCAGTTCATCAGCTTTCTTCCTTTGCTGTTGATTGTTTCCAGTTTCAGCCAGGGTTTTTACATTAAATGGATTAGCTTCTTGACTATTATAATCAGTTGCCCTATTTGAAAATCAATGGCTAGAAAACATGTCCAGAGGAAATAAAGGGCATGTAGTTGGTGAGCCTAAAATGGATAATTAAGGAGTGGTATAGAGTGACGCTGGAAGTGGATAAAGAAACGGAGCTGGAGGAAACGTTTTCAGCAGCCTGTCTTCTGCCATGTTCCTTCCCTGAAGTGCGACTCACGCTAATTTACCAGGGCATTGAGCCAAAATGTTGGTCAAATATTGACTTTTTGTTAGCAAGACTATCTGGTCACACCCTAGTTCAGAGTAACAAACCACCAGCACGGTAGGTGAAGCTCCATTACTCTGTATTTAGTCAAAGAACTTACTATCTTCTTACTTCCTGAACCAGAATACCATTTCTATTTTCACAGTATTTATTTGGTATGGTCTTCAATCATTGAATTCCTGTGAATGAGACAGCTTTCTTTCTAATCTTAGAAATACAGTAGACAAGAGTCCAGCTGAAATTACCCACTAGTTAGGAGATGGTGTGCTCAATTCCAAAAGAGAATCTAAAAAATTTGAATCAAAAAAGCCTCACCAAGTCACTTCAACCTTCTGAGTGTTGAGCTTCAGTCTCTGTGGAACTTTCTAAAACTTATAGTTATGTTATAAATATATATGCTTATGTAATATACAAATATATTTCTTTTATAGATAAAATATTTATCATATCAATGTACTGTTTATTATATGAATCTCATGTATAGATCATACACAAGTAGAATATTCATGTGTTTGTATAAAAACAATAAGATCACCCAGCCAACATAGCATTCTTTCAAGGGTTCAGTGTCAAGAAATGATGTGCTGTTGAACGATGGAAAAATTTTTTAACAAGTTATTGAAATGTCTGGGCTAAAAATTTAGTTTAGGTCATAAACTTCCTTTAAAACATTTATATAAAGTTAAATGCCTGTTTATAAGGAGCTCTTGATTCGATTTTATTTTCCCACTGGGAAGTTTGGGTGGAAACAACTCTAACAAGCTCGCCTGTTCTTAAAGTCTTAAAATGAATACTTCCTCAGGCCCAACTGAAATATAGTCAATTTATTTTGAAGACCTCTAGATTTTTTGTTTTCTGAAGAAAAGTTTGGACTCTTTCGACACATGCAAAAAAATGTTTTGTTAAAAAAGCTTTGGGAATGACAAGGTTTGCTCTCCTCTTGTTAGACCATGGGTGTCAGTCCAGGATTTCACAATCTTCTTATGACCTAGCTCTCTATTAGTACCTTCAATGGGAGTATGGAGTATGTGTAAATGGGGGCACAGTATATTCTGCCTCTTTGATAAGGAACAGCTGTGTACCTCAAAATGAGTACCCACCCAATTTTTTGGAGGCTTCCCCCAAACCTCAATTACAAGGAAGTTACAAGAAGCCAAGTTTCTAGTTCCGCACCTGGGGTCTTTGCCTTGCCTGTAAGCTTCTTGCAGTTGTGACTTACATTGCTTTGACTTCCTTTTTAGCAGTTCCCATTGCACAGTCCTGGGGGGCACCAAACTGTAGCTAATAAATGTTTGAAAAATTCATTTGGTTCCCTAGACTGATAAGGGAAGGAGCCAAGAGAGACCTCCAGGCCCAATCACAGTCCAGAAATAGAGCCTCAGGGCTGGACCAGCCTGTGTTTGTCCTGTGACATCACTGGTGAATTTTAGCAGACATAAAGCTGTAACATAGTTAAAACGGAGCAAACCATTTTATTTCAGTTGTACCCGAGCTCTAGCTTTCCTGTGATTGCAGGCAGCACTGAAAAGTTCTTTACTATTTTTTCTGTCTCACATATAATTTCCTGAGATTGCATGATAACAGAGACATCTGCATTATTACAATTTAACAAAGTTATTGAAATGTGCTAGAAAGAATATTTTATAACTTTTGTTTCTTTTTTACATTTAAGATGCAAGTTATAAAATATAAATTATTTTCTTTTTGCTCAGTTTTTATTAGCTTCTCATATATTTTTCAGCATTATTTTTTCCCAAAAGAGAATAGCAAAGAAGACAGTTTAAATGACAAGTATCTGTTTTTCACAGTTGTGGCATATGGCCTTCTCTAGAGGCTATGAAATTTGAGAGAATTATTCTCCCAAATCCCTTTCACCTCCTTACACATAAATGACTGCCTAGACCACGTATGGCTGAGTGTTTTCCATTTCCTGGGCATGTCAGCATATCACTCAGAAATGAATTTCCCTTTCAGCCAGTCAGCAAATGTGTAAGGAGTATCTATACATAAACTATTTCCTAGGAAGTAAATGACTAGAACACTTTTCTCTTGACATCTTCTTAAAAATGTTACAGGTCTGTATTGACCAACAAAATGAATGAAATTGGGGCGATTTTATGAGACACAGACGGAAGAGGTCTAAAATATTGTCATTGCTAATAAAGAAGCATGTCTGGCAATGAACAAAACATGTCAGCAGGAGAGAGTGTAATTTTGCATTGATTTTACCACATTGAATAAATTAAAATATAGGGATGTTTAAGCAGAAGGACCTTGGGTAATTTCCACTCTCTTTCTGTTTAGGTTTGGTCTACTGGGATTTGGAGTAAATGTAAATCTGTACTTTTATTTATTTTTAAGTTTATTTATTTATTTTGAGAGAGGCAGAGAGTGTGAGCAGGGGAGGAAGAGAGAGAGGGAGAGGGAGAGGGAGAGGGAGAGGGAGAGAGAGAGAGAGAGAGAGAGAGAGAGAGAGAGAATCCATAGCAGGCTCCCAGCTGGTCAGTGCACAGAATGCAACAGGGACAGGCTGGAACTCACAAACCAGTGAGATCATGACCTGAGCCAAAATCAAGAGTTGGATGCCTGACTGAGCCACCCAGATGCCTCTAATTCTGTACTTTAAATTATTTTTTGAGGCCTCTTATTGGAGGCTTCTTATTTTATTTTTGTTTTGTTTTGTTTTGTCGTAGGAGGTTTTGTATTATTTTTTGGCATTAGATATATGCTTAAAATATATTTCTTCATTAACTCCATAAATGAAATAATTGCAGAAAATTGATCAGAAAAAATTTTAGAAAAGAAAATATTGAATGAACTCACAGTCCTATAAAAGATACTACTTTCAAAATTCCCTTAAAACTGACATCTGGTAACCATTGTATTTTAAACATATTTGAAATGAAGTCCATCCTTACATGTTTCTAGAGGCTTTTCTTTATATTCCTTTTAATGGGCAATACCAACCTACCAACTGTTGTACAATAAGTGTTTTGGAACATATTTAGTGTCTTTAGCAATATTACTTTACAAGGGAAAAAGGTGAATTTAGAGAATTGCATTTTTAACACCAATTTAATTAGCTTCATCCTTTTTGCCCCCTTGTAAGATTAGAAGACACAGCATTCCATATAGTCTACTTCCCCTTCCGACTCTGCCCAAATCCTCAGCTGGAGGATTTCTACCTGTAACATTTAAGATAGGAAAACTAATAGGACAATAGAGCCCTCAGGTTGGTGGGGCCATTATGAGTCCAGGAAATATACTTATCCTGGTAACACCACATCTATGAAGGTTGTACATGAAGTAAGAAGCAGAGTCAGAAAAATCTGCTCATGAAGCCATTCAGACTCAACAGAGGCATATCTACTAGGAAAGTAACTTATTAGTTTAGAATAGGGGCTAAAATGTTGGGTGTGCAATTAAAAAAAAAAAGATCTCTGAACAGAGCTTGGTAGACTGACTCTCTTTTCTACTTCTGGATATTGGGGACCCTCAGAGACCATTTCTCCATCTTAGAAATTGCCTGGGACATGCTACCAAATTATGGGTCTCAGGCTGTTTTTCCAAGATTCTAGGGTGTATACTTCCCCCCTGTTATTGGTGTCATTATTATACCAATCATTGCTCTGTCAGACGACAGTCACAATGGGTTAGGATTCTGTTTCATAGCTCATTTTACATTGATTATATTCTTGTACATTTTTTATTGTGATATAGCTTTTTTATGGCAAAGCCCCTGGTCTTAAATGTAAAGTGTGGTGGGTTTTACATAGGTATATACACATGTAACTATCACCCCCAGATCAAGATACAGGACACATCCAGCACTCAGAAAATTTCCTTGAGCCCCTCTCAGGCAATCCTATCCCCAAACATGAACTTCTAGCCTGAACTCTATTCCCATAGTTGAGATGATCATATTTTAGTTGGTTTGTCTTGATCTCATCTACAAAAGTGTTTTAGTCTCATTTAAATACCAATTTTATTGAATAAGAAATTAATTTCAGGAAATTTTCCTGTAAAAGATAACCCTGACCAGACTATGTGGAGTCTATCTAAGTAGAAAAAATTAATATGTTTAAAAACTGCCTTTACAACTTTTTAATGCTGTATCTCTCCCTCGTTTTAATGCTCACTGACCTGCTTGCCCACCCCCTTACCTTGTAGCTATAATAAAATCTGAGGAGGGAAGAATTGGGCTGGTGGGTACATCTAGAGAGAGATAAAAATCAAGAACAGTTGAGAGAAATGAGGGAGAGAAACCTGTTTAGGAAAGTAATTGGTGATAATATGGATTAGGGAGGCAGAGGAGTTGAAGATCTATTGGAGAGACAAATTAGTAAAAAGGGAACTATTGTGGGCAGAATTTAATGATTCAAGGATCCATAGAGCGCACCAGTCCCAGTGAGCCAGCCAGTTCATATATTGATCAATATCTGCTTAATAAATTTTTGTTGACCGCATCATAGGATTGCTTAAGCGCTATAGTATTGTGTTGATTTAGCATCTTGTCTTCTCAGAACTGTCTTCCATGTGTGTTGTCTAAGCAAGCTGTGCCTTTCAATCTGAAACATACTAGAAACTGTTCTCTGGCTAACCTGCTAGCTAAAGCAGGACTGGTTAATGTCGATTGGTCTACTATGGACAAAGATATCCTAATAAGGAAACTTTAGGGCCCCCTTCTTGTAAGCTAATAGAAAAATACAATGACCCATTTCAAAATAATGGTTTAAGTGGTTTTCATATTGAATATATATGGATTAGAGTATTCCAGCTATCAGGGCACCTGGGTGGCTCCGCTGCTTAAGCGTCTGACTCTTGATTTCAGCTCAGATCATGATCTCACGGTTTGTGAGATTAAGCCCTGCATCAGGCTTTGTGCTGACTGCACAGAGCCTGCTTGGGATTCTCTCTCCTTCTCTCGCTGTCCCTCCCCCAATCACACACATGTGCACGCTCTCTCTCTCTCTCTCTTTCAAAATAAATAAACATTTTAAAAAAATAGAGTATTTCAGCAGACTATTAGCATATTGTATAAACAGTTAAGGGAAAATATTTTGTAAATAAAAGCACAAAGTATTTTTTGTTTCTCCTTTGGACTGCTTCTTCTTTATAATGATAACATTTCTTCTAAATTCTACTTTTTCAGTAGAAAACTTGCCCCTATTAAAACAAAATTAAAGCAGACTTGATTCTTTGTAATTGTTTTACACAGAACTCTCTAACTTCCAAATTTATTCTTGGGATGGGCTAGAAATAGTGCAGGTCAAATTGATGCCATAAAGTAGACGCAATACCAAATCTAGATTTTTTAATAAATCATGAGTATCCCAAGCTAATGTAATGAAGTAAGGGTTTGCAAGTAAATCAATCTGATAGTTTCCTCTTCTTAAATTAAAGTTAGTTTCAATGAACATCTTAGTTAAATAGCTAGGTTGAACTTGGTCGAACAATAGGTGAAGTGAACATCTTCAAGAACAACTTGGAAGGAAAGAAAATGTCACAAAAACTTAACATGATCATTCAGAGCCTGTACATGTGTAGGAGAAGAAATTATTCTATTTCTTTGACTTAGTGATTAATGTTTACAAGCTCTATTGAACTACTTCTCTTCCAATGCTTGCCTCTGTAATTACTGCCCAGCCTGTAAATACCTGATGTTTATGAAAAGCACCCCCTCCCCATTTGCCATGGGATGAATCTGACTGTAGTAGTCTAACTTTCGTCAATATCAGGAAGGGATTCTCTTGTATGATCACAGAACTAACGAAAAAGTGGCGAGATCTGATATCTCATAGGTGGCAAGGAGATGGAGGTCAAAGTCCTAGGCAAAAGAGAAAGCACAGAAGGTACTAAAGGAGAGAGAGGAAATGTAGATAAGCTAACTCTTCGTCAGAGAAAAATCTTTAAGGGACATATCCTGATGCAAAAAGGAAGTGATTAGAGAAAGTCAGGGTTAGACACATTTAGAAAGAACCTCAGAGGTCCTGAAATCTAACCCCAATAGTCAGTGGGTGTGGGCACGTGAGCAGATTAGGTCATAACAAATAAGAACAACTGTAAAGGTCTTCCTGCCTTTCCTGAGCCAGTACCTATTTTGGGGTCACTTTTAGAGCTCTCTTGAGATCCCCTGAGGCAATAGCTTTTCCTTCATAAGTTCTACATTCAGGCCAAAATATTTCCCTCCTTCCTCTGTTGACACAGGGGCAAGTGAGGGAAGGGATACATATAATTTGGGATAACCTTCTGGTACCATGTCATTCATAACTTACTAGAATGTTGCCCCAAGGATACAGTGTATGAAGCTTGTTAAAGGAAATTCTTGCAAAGAGCTCAGGTGAAACTGCCCTGCCCACTCCCTGTGACACACAGTGTGGTGTGTGACAGAAACCCAGGATGGTTAGGGAAACCATGACCAAGCCTTACCAAGGCGGAAGCCAGCAGGGAGGAAAACCCCAACGTGTTCCATCAGGTCAGCAGTCAGTTTGGCTATAAACAAGTAAGATTGCAATGTTGTGAGGTAATCCTGGTCTGACTCACTTCTATCAGAACCTCACAGGCCGTTTTCATTAATCTCCCATTGAGCAAATGAAATAGTTTCACAATAATGCCATATTTAAATGTTACGTCTCTGCTCATCTAATCCTCTTCTTATCCTTTCCTTTATTTACTTTCCTTGAAATGGATCCAGTTATAATACAAAGTGACAGAAAAGAAAACAAGGGAGGAAACTGTGTAGTCTTCCTCTATTGACGTCCACCCATCCCTCTACCTGAGACCACTTTCTTTTTTTTTTTTAATTTTTTTTTAATGTTTATTTATTTTTGAGAGAGAGAGCAACAGAGCATGAGCAGGGGAGGGGAAGAGAGAGAGGGAGACACAGAATCTGAAGCAGGTTCCAGGCTGTGAGCTGCCAGCACAGAGCCTGACGCGGGGCCAGAACCCACGAACCGCGAGAGTGTGGCCTGAGCTGAAGTGGGACGCTCAACTGATTGAGCCACCACGCGCCCCTCCCCGAGACCACTTTCCACAGGAGCAGTTACTTGGGGCAATCAGATAAGAGAGAATAGTTAAAGCACCTTAAAGCTGAAGCAACCTTCAAAATCACTGTATTCGGTTCACTACATTTCTAGATGAGAAACATCAAGGTCCCAAAGAGGAAGAGTAACTTGCCTAAATGACACAGGGAGTTAGTGGAAGATCCTGAATTAGAATTCCAGTCTTCTGATTCCTAATCTCAGACTCAAAGTTTTTAACGCTGAAAGAGGACTCAAAACTTATGGGGCACAAGACTTCTCAAATTCTATTTGTATTTTGTTCCAAGAAAGTCTTTGCTGAGAGTGTAAACTAGCAACATTGGCAATGTTTTCAAACTGAAAAGGAAGAACCCGAGTTCCATCCTTGCTCCCAAAGCTTCTCCTTTTGGAGGAGGCCATGGGAAGAACACTTTTCCAAAATGACTTGAAAACCACTAATGTTTCCTGATGCTTTTATTTTACTAAAGGAGAACTGTGAGATCTAGTAAGGCTGAGTGATACGCTCACTCTCCAGGATATTCAAGTGGAAAAGTCAGAGCCCAGAGAGACAGCCCCTCAGGTTTTAAGCAATTTAAGAATTCAGAATTAAAGTTGAGTTTTGAATTTATCTCCTTGAGGCCAAAGAAAAAGGGGAAACATGATTCACACTGTCCATTAGGAGAAAAGGTACCAATTGCTCAAGAAGTTACCGTGTACAATGTCACCAACCCTCCTCTCCTCCCTAAAATCAAACCCAGACTTCTCAGTACTGTACATCTCACAAGTTGTACACTCAGCTGAAGTGTGAACATCTGAAGTGAGGGTACAGGCAATCACCCTACCCCTGAGTGTACATATATGTCTTTCTTATGCATTTTAGCTTATAAAATTCTAAGGCCATGAAATATGTGTAAACAAATCAAAGATTTTTCTCAGTTACCCATCATTCAAAAATGACTGGCCAGATTGCTTTTATGAAACTTGGAGAGTATATGTGGGATGGTCTGGTTTCTATTATATGCATACATGAAATTCACTTTAGGGGTCCTAAGAATTGTTCAAATTTATAGCCAGTCACCTTCTTGCAAAGGCTCTGGGTGAAGCTTCCCCCCACTGCTTCCCCACTGAACACTAGAGATAGACATGCTCTTTGCATTAAAAAGGGGCTAGGCACAGACAAAACAACCCACGGTTTTATGAACATGCAGCAAAGCTCAACAGAAGCCGCAGGGATACATTTTATTAAACCATGGCCGGTGAGTCACCTAACAGCACCAGGTAGAGCAGCTAATATTCCATATGTTTAAGTGAATATAAATAAAAATCACCTATGTAGATGCGGCTCTAGCCTTCCTTTAGCATGACCTGCTTCCCAACACAGCTCCACAACAGAGTACAACCCATTAGTCAGATTTCACAGGAACAGGATCAAGTCCATATTCATGCCATTATTTAAGTGAGAGTATAGTTTTCCTCTTCATGAAATTGCCTCCCAAAATAGTGACTCCCAACTATGATGCTGAGACACTATTTTGTGATCCTAAATAGCAATGTTTCCTTGGCATCAAGGTCACTGTACTCCCTAGACTCTATGGGTTTCATAAAGGGCAGGGCAGAGTGGAGCCTGAGTGTGGGTAATGGAAAGACATCTGAGCATAGTCTCATTAGCACATGGGACAGTATATTCCCCACTTAACGTTGGAAAAAAGGGCCTCTGGAAACTTAGGTCTATGCAGGAAATCTCTTGACTCTTAATCCAGATTAAAAGACACATGTCTGTGCTACTGACTCTGGCTAATTTCTAAGGTTAAATTGCTAATGAGTAAGAACTCAAGACTTCTGACATTGCTAGGAAACAGATCAGCTCCAAATAATAGGGAAGGTGTGGGAGTCAGGCCTCTAAATGAGCAAAAAGAGTATACTCAGTGAAAGGCACTGCTAGCCGGGAAGGAATTTTCTTGGACATGGAAACTGAGAAGATCTCTATTCTCTGGGAGCTTGCATTCGATCCACAACTGAAACCACAGTGGAATCACCCACCTTCTATATGGTTCTAGCATGCATCATACTCTGGAAGCCTTCCAGAAATTAGAGAACTCAAAGTAAAATTTAATGTCCATAAATAGTGCTGTTCCTGTTCTATGAAGATACCTTTGTAAGGTGTTTAAAATATTATAAATGGCTTCTTTTGATTATAATAAGAAATGCCCCCCCCCCATTCTGCCTCACCTATATAAAGCAATATGGAAATAAAATAAGGCGCTTTGTCCTAGAGGCTGTAGTCCCTTTGATTTATAGTCAACAAATATTTATTATACTTCTCTTAGTATACTTGCTTAGTGATCTGGGCATAATGGAGATAGACAATGTCTTTGTCCTCAATAGGCTTATAAATAAATAAGTGAATTAATAAATTAAAAATCATAATTACAGATTGAATAAACAGGCTGATTAAATTAACATGCTGGATGTTGAAACGGCCTATCTGAAAAGGTGACAAACTATTCCTGTGAAGAGCCACGTAGACAGTGGGTGGACTATATGGTCTCTGTAGCATCTATTCTACTCTTCCCTTATAACCTAAACATAGCCATATACCCTATATATGGACAGCTTGGCGGTGTTCCGATAAAACTTTATTAATAGACCCTAAAATGTGAATTTCTTATAATTTTCACATATGATAAATAGCACTTATTTAACTATGAACTATTTAAAAAGGGTTAAAACCTTTCTTAGCTTGGTGAAGTATACAACGTCAAGTGGAGGGTCAGATTTGGCCTGTAAACATGCCTTGCTATGGTCTGAATGTTTTGTTTCCACCCAAAACTCATGCATTGAAATCCTAATGCCTAATGTGATGGTATTCGGAAGTAGGGTCTTTAGGGGGTGCTTAGGTCCACCCTCATGAATGGGATTAGTGCCTCATTAAAGACAGCTCCCTAGCCCACACAGATCTCCCTAGCCCATTCCAATATGTGCAGACACAGAGAGAAGTCAGCAGTGTACAAGCTGGAAGAGGGTCTTCTCCAGAACCCAACCCTGTTAGCACCCTGATCTTGGACTTCCAGCCTCCAGAATGTGAGAGATAAGTTTCTGTTTTTTAGAAGCCACCCAGCCTGTGGTACTTTGTTAGAGTAGCCTAAATGGATTGGCATGCCCTTTGTGTAAACTCCTGACTATGTGATTCAGGGAGAAGGGAAACAATTAACTTAGGTAGAGCTCGGTATAGCTTCTCTGAAAAGGTGACATCTCAATGGATGAGAGGAAACCAGCTGTGGGAAGAGCTGGAAGGAGAGTATCCTGGGCAGAGGAAATAGCAAATGAAAAACCCCAAGCAGTGAAAGCCCAGAATCCCCATGTTGTACTTTGGGGTTTATTAAGGAATGAAACATTTAAGCAAAAAAAAAAAAAAAAAAAAAAAAAAAACCTAAAAATAGATGTCTTATTGCACCTGTGGTATTGATCTCCAGTCATTTGTTGATAAATGTTGTCAAAGGGATGGCATAAATAACCATGAAATTTAATGAAATTTCACATTCTCTGTGATCATCTCTGGCAAAGAATGACGAGTTTTTCTTTTTTTCTTTTTTTTTCTTTTGTTTATGATTACTTGGCAGAGTAAAAGGAGAATCATTCAAAATCTGCATGTCAATTAAATTGAATTATCCTGTAGAAATGGTAGACATTTTTCATTGAATGTTTTTACTGTACGTCTATGTCATTGAGTTCATAACCATATGTTTGCCAGCAAAATGTTATAATTCATTTGGGTAGGCTTTGTACAATGAGATTATGTACAAAGATGAATAAAATATAGTTAGTTGTATATGCATTTAGAAGTCTATTCATCAGTGTTTTACGTATATATAAAAGGCTTTTATGTTACCGCAGACTTGTAACCTGGCCATCTGGATAGGACGATTGGAGAACATCCATAAAAGTGAATGATGAAAAGAAATGTCCAAATACTGTTTTATATAGTGTTTTTTTTCTGAACCCATATTTCATTTGTGATTTCAAAGCTGGCATAGAAAAAGAAAAGAAAGAAAAAATTACTTGCAGAGACACCTTATGTGGAAGAGAGATGATTATTTCTGTCTATATTTTAAATCTGTGACAGAACTCCAAATCTTACCCAGATGCTGGTAAAGGGGAACATTTTCTTCATTTTAGAAATAATACCCAGTGAACACACCCATCTGTCTGTTGTAAGAAAATTTCCAAGTCACATGTTTATCAAGAGAGCCCAAAGTGTTAGTGAGAGCTAAAACATGCCAAGAACAACAACATCAAATATCAAAGAAATTAGTGGGCAGTAGTTTTTAAAATGTATTTCTGGTGAAAATGGTATCTAGGGTGTCTGTTACATACAAAGTACTTCACAATATCAAATTTATGATGTTAAACAGTGCTAAAAAAGATGGCTAAGAGATTCATCTCAGATGTGAAATAGAAAAATGTTGGATGAGATCATTAAACACTTGGTACCTGTTTCAAATTTTCACCAGGTGAATAAACATATCTTAGTTTGCAGAACCTTTACCTTTGTTAACCTGTATCATTGAATAGTTAAGGATGTGGCATTGTGTGGGAATTTGAGTGTTTTAGGTTTTACAATGGATTATGACAATCTTTAGATATAATTTTAATTAAATTCAACAATCACTTGTCTTACCCCCCGTAGGGTCCGAAATATGAAGATGAGGAAGAATGAAATATTTTCCCGAGATTTCAGGTCCATTAGAAAAAACAGTCTCAAAGAGCTCAACCTTGAAGCAGAGAAGTTAAATGCTATACTAAAGGGAGAAAGTGTACAGGGAGCAGAAGGAAGGAAATGGTTAATTTTGAAGAAAGAAATCGAGGATGTTTCATAGATGAGCTGGCATGTGAGCTGGGCTGGCAACAATGAGGATACAGGGGAAAGCATCCGGCCACAGCCATTCTCATCCACGGAAAACCACCTATAGGTTTTGGGGCAGGAAGTGCTCCGATCAGTTTGGATTTGTTTTTGTTTTTCATGGCCTTAAAAAGTTGTAAAATGGAATAAACTTACAGAAAAGTACATACCTTATAAATGTTTGGCATCTGGCTTTTTCTGAAACAAATTCTTATATAAGTGACTCTTCTCCTACCAAGGGGAAAAAAATAAAGCATTAGTGCAGAATCCTGAAATTCCGGAGTCAGGGCTGGCTTCATGGGGGTACAACATGAATGAGTGGTGGCATCAGGCTTGGCACTGAGCAGGGTCCCTCGCGCTTGTCTGAACACTCTACTGTTGCACCTTGAAATTCTTAATAATTTTGAACAAAATACCCCACGTCTACATTTGCACTTGGTCCCACAACTTAAGTAGCCTTTCCTGTCCCCAACCCCTCATTTGGCAACACATTCAAATGTATGGTTTCCCGCCCCCCGGCCCCCCCCAGGGGTAACCATTAGTTTTTATTTTCTTTATATAGTTTATTTCCTGTTTACACAAGAATGAACAAAATACTTTAATTTTTTATGAACATTTTGTAAATAGTTGGGTATTTGGTTGTGTCTGGCTTTTTTTCACTCAACATTTTGTGGTAAAGAATCGTCATATTGTGATTCATTCATTTTCTCAGTTACATTTCTACTGAGCTCTATCTACTAGATTACACAAGATAGTTTGGCATGAGGGGAAGAGCAAGACAGGGAGCAAAGAGACCAGCAAATGAGAGGCTGGGCGTATTGGTAATTACAGGGTGAGAGACTGGGACCTATAAATAATACCACAGGAAAATCTCTGCTCTCTAGAAACCAGTATTTCAGAACCCTCAGACTTTTTTTTTTTTTCACAAATTTTTAAAAATGTTTTTACTTTATTTTTGAGAGAGAGACAGAGCATGAGCAGGGGAGGGGCAGAGAGAGAGAGAGAGACAAAATTCGAATCAGGTTCCAGGCTCTGAGCTGTCGCATAGAGCCCAACACAGGGTTTGAACTCATGAGCCATGAGATCGGGACCTGAGCCGAAGTCAGATGCTTAACCAATGGAGCCACCCAGGCATCCCAGAACCCTCAGACTTTCAGAACTACTGCAGAGGCAGAGCAAACTTCAATCCAAAGCAACAGCAACAATAAAACCCTGCTTTGGGGCAAAGAAGCAGGTCCTGAGCATCTAGCAACAGATGACAGTGAAGTTAGTTCGACAAACCAAAAATTATTGCCAGCATGCTATGTTGGCCAAAAAATAGAGTATTCTAATTATACGCACACACACACACACACACACACACACACACACACACACACACTTATATGTATATACATATATGGGTGATATATATATTTTTATAATTCCCATATATACTTTTTACGGCATAAACAAACTAAGGTATAGATGTAGCATAGACAAAAAATAAGAAAGCAATTTTTTAGAATTTTTTTAAGATTATTTATTTATTTTGAGAGAGAATAAGCCCAAGCGATGGAGGGGCAGAGAGAGTGAAGGAGAGAGAATCAGAACCAGGCTCTGCACTGTCAGCACGAAGCCCTCTGTGGAGCTCCATCTCACAAACTGGGAGACCATGACCTGAGCCAAAATCAAGAGTCTTCAGCTTAAGCAACGGAGATACTCAGGTGCCCCAAGAAAGTTATTTTTTAAAAGGAAGAGGAAAAACAGCAGAGATGACCTGAGGCTGTGTGGCAAAGTTGGCAGCAGCTGGGCTGTGATCCTGGCGTCCGTGATTAGAAATGGATGGAGGAGGGCAAAGGGGCGAGGACTGGGGACAAAGCAAAGTAAGGCCGGATGACTCTGCAGAGTGTGTGGTGAGTGGGCACTTTTATCATGTACCCCTTATATCCATGGTTGAGGGTGTGTTCTCTGACTGATGTTAAAATCACCAGAAGGCTGCTAGTGGAAGACAGGATCTATTTACGGCAATATTTTAGTTAGTCGGTAGCCCACTGAAGATATATCAGACACTACAGGTTAGCATTCTGGAAAAGACATTCATTATTAAACACTTAACTAACAAAACCATCCCTGGTGCAGTAGAGTTCTAGGGCACTGCTGTGTTCCACAACATGTATTCCATGCTGGCACGAGGGAGAAACAAAAGGCAGAAGCATTTTTAAAAATTGTGCTAATCTGAAAATAAAAAGGAGTTCTGAGAAGGGTGACCATGTGAAAATGGCTACAAACAAATATTTGTTGAGTTCCCTATGTTCTTATGCTGCGGGAACTGCACTGGGCAGATATATCCCCAGTTTACAGATGATGCCATTAAAGTCTAAAGAAGTTGTATTAGTTACCTTTCGCTATACCACAGATTATCCCCAAATTTACCAGCTTAAAATAAGGAACTTTCACGATCTCACAGTTTCTGAGGGTCTGGACTCTGGGAGCAGTTTAGCTGAATGGTTCTGGCTCATGGTCCGTCCTGAGGTTGCAGTCAAGCTGTTGGCTGGGGTAGCGGTCATCTGAATGCTGGAAGAGGATGTTAACTTCCAAGTTCACCTTCTGAGTTACTGGCAGGCCTCAGTTACTCACAGCAGTTGGAGTGAGGACCTCAGTTCCTAGTCCCACAGGCCTCTCCAGAGGGTTGTCTGGATGTCCCGAAGATGTGGCAGCTGACTTCTTCTAGATTGAGAAACCCAAAAGAGAACCCACGCCAGAAACTGCAGTCTTTTATAACTTAATCTTAGAAGATAACTTAACCTTTGAAGTTCTATCATGGTCTATTGGTCATACAGATCAACACTGAAACACTGGGCAAGGGGAGTGACTATTCAAGGGTATGAATGCCAGAAGGTGGGAATAGTGGGAACCATTCTGGAGACCAGCCACCACAGAAATTAATTATCCAGTTTCACATCTAGAAAGTGACTGAACCACATTGTGAAATACGTATGTCAGACTAAAATTCTAATGCTCTTTCTATTTTACAGGAGTTGTTGAACATCAGGAGTTTAATTGTTTTGTTTTGTTTTGTTTTGTTTTGTTTTGTTTTGTTTTGTTTTGTTTTTGCAGATTTTTGTGTAAAGTTGGGTTACCCAAAATGTGGTATCATATACACAACCAGACTTGAAAACCAATAGGCTTTGTAAATGTGATTTTCACTGAAAAGATAAGGGATTGTACTTATCTCTCACCAAGTATTTATTGAACAGGCATGAAAAAATGATGCGCAAATTCAATTGCCTGAAAAATCCTCAGTTTCTGAAGACCGATCTGATGTTTGGGGTAAACGCTGTAGGCTGACTTACCCAACACCATTCTCTATTTATTTCTCTCTTGTCTCCATCACTGTCAAAGGTGGAAAAGTTAAATGAGAAATTTTCCAGGCTCCTTTGCAGCTAAGAGAGCATTCAATGCAGTACTGGCCAAGGAAATTTAAATGGAAGTCTCTTGATGCTTTTGTTTCTTAATAAAACAGAAGGTCCTCCTTGTACATCCTTGGCCCCGCCCTCCCAGCTCCACCTTCTTCCTGCCACAAAAGCAGACTTGATCTCTGTGTCTCATTTCTCCTTACTGAACTATTGAACCAAATCCGGAAGAACTCCAATTCCAGACTTCTTGTTATGTGAGAAATAAACTTTTATTTGTTTAGCCTCTTCATCCCTTAGTTGGGTTTCCAGTTAAGTGCAGCCATAAGTATTTCTAATTCTTTCAGTGTGAGGCAACTTTAGAAGACATTAAAAATAAAATCAGCAAATCCTGAGGGAAGGAGGGGGGGTTAGAAAAGTTTTGTGGCTTGTTAAGAAAACTTAGTTCTAAACAATTTGCCATGTAACCTAAATTCCTACATTATACCAGCCGAGGGGTAGGACAACCACAGTGATGTATCTTATAATTATTATTTTTCCTTAGATTCTAACAACAGTGTGGGAAGTTAATTCTTTGCAGATAGTGCTGTAAACTTCTAGGGGTATCTCTCATGCCCTTTCCCTGACTGCTCTGTGGGTTGGACCATTTCCTTTGCTTCTGTGTCAGCTCACTATATTGAAGTCTTTGCTGCAGCTGCAGCTGCCGATGCCCAAAGTGACTGCTTTTTTCTGCTGGTATCCACTGAGGATATGCACTGCCAAAGAGGTCCATCCCAGGACCCTCTGCAGCTGCCGTAGCCACAAAACTGCAAGCCCTGGCGTCAAATGTTGCAGAAGCTGTGGGCCAAATGCTGCTGGCACCTTACCATCTTAGTGGTCCAGAGACTTTGCTATTCTATTGCAGTCACTTTCCCCTAGGGAGTCTCATCAGGGCAATCCCAAAAGGCAACCTGAGAGGTAGACATTCTATTGGCCAGACATCTCCCTTTCTGATGATTTCTGCTGTCCTTGAATGGTATTTATGAGGCTCAACCATCTCTTCTCTTACTTCAGAGTAGTGCATTCACTGACCTGATTTACTGTCCTGGACCTTCCTCTCCTGGCTTGCACACACCTTACGTTCAAGCTATAATTCTTGAAAAAAAGAAGAATAAAAGTCACATAAAGTTGGCCTGATTTAACTTGCAGCTTTATACACTAGTAAAGTGTATCTGAATTAAACATAATAAAAATAGGCTATTTAATATTTGGGAAAGTACATAGCACAGTCCCAAAGCATCCTAGAGGTCACCTGTTGCTTACAGAGCACAAGTAACACATGGAAAGTCAAAGATAGTCTTGCTTGTCCACCCCAACCTCTTCACTCCATTTTAATTTACATTTAATGAAGGATCTTTCCAGAACCACAGGCTCACCAAGGATAACAAAACTATTCTGTTTTACAAAATTATTCAGCTTATCCAGAGGAAATACAGTGGTATCTGTGGACATTATTTCTATCTTCCAGCCACCCAATATTAAGCCCCTGGGTCAGCCTATACAAAACGTGTTATTCAAGATAGGGCCTTTTACTCCATATGAGGTTTAATGAGAAAGTCGATTTATCAGACATGTAATTTTCAGAAATTCCTATTCCATTATTACAATGAATATACAATTTTAAATGTTGCTTATGCCTGGTATTCTATTCAATCAAATGCTGAGAAGAGTTTAGAGAAAATTTTAGCCTAAAACCATGTCAGCAAAAGTATCTTTTTTTTTTTTTTTTTTTCCTGATAAAGAGTTTGCAGCCTCGAGAATAATTCCTTTCCCAAACACAGTAGGAGACATGGAAAGAGTCAGGGGCAGATCTCTTATAAGCCCCAGGGGAAACTTAGGGCAAAAGAGACGGAAGCCTGGGTGCAAAGTGACAAAGACAGCACAAATGTGTTAATGATGCAGAAGTCACTGCAGGCTTTGAATGGTGCTGACACATCAAAGGGCACTGTTTGCCACAAAGAGGAAGATCATTTCTGGATAGGGACAAAACCATTTGGGAGAATACAGCCGAAGCCCTTGATTCACTAGTTAATTGTGCACACAGGCTGCTGTGTTCTGCCGCCCAGAGGTCATGAACCTGAACATGGTTCATCCCACCTTCTGGACAAACAGGCAAATAACCCCAATCCAGGCTGTCCTCAGGGACTTTGTCAAGAAAGGGACTTCATACATGAGAAACAAAAATTCCCATCAAAACCCACTAAGTAAAAAGAATTCTTTGAGGAATAAATACTTAAGATATTTGTCTCATTCAACTTTTCATTTCTTATCTATAGAACACCAGAAGCCTACATTGAGCTTTAAGTTAAAGGAGCCACGAGAAAACTAAAACTCATTTTCCACATTGTAAATAATTCTATAATAAAGACAAGAAAACTGTAATAAAACATGAGGGGCTTGGGGGGACAGCAATTTGTTATTTTTACTTTATTCCTTCTGCTCTTTTATACATTCCAAATTCATTACATACGAATATATAGATATAGAGATATAGCTATATAAGAACATGTATTAGGATGTATATAAGAATATATATATATATATACACACATATACCGCTTATCTAATGAAAATAATAACTGTTTTCCTTATTGTAACAGAACACCCTATACAAGTATAACATTTTCTAGACAAATATTCCACTACTCAAAATGAATCATTTTCTGAGCTTAGGTACTCCAGGTTTGATTTTAATTTAGGACACAATACAAAGAAAAACTCAAGAGACTACGTAGGTAAGGCAGTTTTATTGAGTTCATTTAATTTCCCATTAGTAATGAAACTTTTAATCACATAAGTCAGTGGTTTTTGTGTGTATTTTCACTAAGGTTGGCATATGGGAGATACTTGGTGATTTTATAATTGTTTATTTGTATGTATTGATACAAAGTCCTCAGGAATCTTAACAGAACCTGATCGGACAGACTTAAGAAGAGTTATTACGATCCTTCTTAAAAAAGAAAGAAAGAAAAAAAAAAAGCCAAACTGGCATCTTCACAAATTCATGTAACCCAAATTTAGCAGCCTAGCGAATTCATGCTGTGTAGCTGCACAGTCACTGTTAAAAACAGTTTCATTTCTACCCTGATTCCCAAACCTAAACCTGACCTCCCTCCTTTCAGCAGGTGCCTTGCCATTTTTATTCAAGGAGCAAAGGTTGTTTGTAACTTGAACTTTCTCAACTGTTTACCCTCTCAACCCCAGTTCAGGTCTCTTGGTTTTTCCTGCCTGTTGGAGAGAAAGGATGTGTCCAGCATTCCCACAAGGGTCCTCAGACTCCTCCTCTGTCCTCTCCTCAGAAACTTCCATTCAGTGGACATCCTATTGCTTAGATTTCAATCTCTCCATCTTTACTGATGCTTCCTTTCCAATTAAAAACTGAAAGGTGACCATAAAAAATGAAACCTTAAAAACTCTAGGGAAAAAAAAAAAACACTAGTTAAAATGCTTACCTATAGATGGCATCGGCTATAACTACAAACATGATGAAATAAATCTCTACTTTCTATGTTAGAGGACAGGTAGGTACTTATGTTCTTGAGGACTTAGAAGGTTCATATTCTAACAAACCATCTAATTCTTTGAAGGCCCAACCTCAGTGTCACAGAAGCTGAGCAGTCCCGCTGTGTGAGCAAAGGCCAAGGAATGGTACCCTTGTTTATGCAACATACAGTGTCAATGGTTAAGCAGTCCCTACCTGGTAACTTTTACATTAGATTGTTTTCTAGAGATGCCTTTTCACATTATGTGCAAAATTAAGTCTTCTTCAGAGAAAGGGCTCATCCTTGGACACTTTGGTATCTCTCTCCAAGATAGCACTGTTTTAGCTCTTCCATCCAAATAAAGGTAGACTCTGCTCATCTTGAAAGTCACTGTTAGGGGCACCTGGGTGGCTCAGTCGGTTGAGCATCCGACTTTGGCTCAGGTCGTGATCTTGTAATGTTGAGTTTGAGCCCTGCATTGGACGCTGTGCTGACAGTTCAAAGCCTGGAGCCTGCTTAAGATTCTGTGTCTCCCTCTTTCTCTGCCCCTCCCCCACTCACACTCTGTCTCTCTCTCTCTCTCTCTCTCTCTCTCAGAAATAAACATTTTAAAAACTATTTTTAAAAAGTCATTGTTATGACTCAGAGAGACTAAAACATTAGTATACATTTTTCTAAGGCTCTAGGAAGCATTACATCTCACCAAAGATTAAAATAATCTTTTACTACAAGTGGAGTCTGGAAAAGGAATAAAATGTAATTCATATATTCATCAATACTTATTGAGGGACTCCTATATAGGCACTGTATCGGGTGCCTATATAGACACAGGTGGCTCCAAAGTTAAGCCTGATATGGACTCTGCCCTCAAGGAATTCACATGGTGCTGGGTGACAAGACACAAACATGTAAACAATTATGGTACAAGATAGATAATGATTCATGCTGTGAGGTCAAGACATCTAAATTTCATAGGAGGAAGTGACCAGCCTTAAAAATGTGTGCATCAGCAATATCCTTACTTCATTTTGAATCCTAAAACCCTAGTGCAAATCTTTCTGTGGAGATCATCTGAATGTAATAAAAATCACTATTGAAGAATCTCTAATAGAAATTATTTGAATTATGGCAACTTTCTGGTACTGGAGGGGCGGCCAAGATTCAATAATACCCGTCCACAAGGCTACCTAAAGTCCTGAGGATGTGGTTTTCCAGATTCTTCTAGATGGGGCTGTCAGGCTACCCAGGGCAGGGTAGTAATTGCCATGTATTTATGGGACACTGCAGCTTTAAAAGCATGTTTCCATCCATTATCTGTTAATTATTATCCCTGATGACAATCTGGCACCATGTAAAGGGCAGCCAGGACACCAGGGTTCTAATTCTGCTCAGTTCTCTCTGATGCAAAACGAGAGGTCTGGTCATTTGTTTGTCTCCAAGGTTCCATGTGTAGCTAGGCGGGTAGGGCATATTTTATCATCATTTTATAGACAGGGAAACTTAAGCCAGTAGAGCTCAAGGGATCTGCCCAAGGTCCCAGGTAATAATTGATAACCAATTCTTGAGATTAGACCTCAGACCTGTAGACAAAGTATTTTCTACTATATCATGCTCTACTATATCATATCTGTGGGCAAGAGGACAAAGAGAGGCCCACATAGCATTTAATCTATGTATTTAAGTTATAAATCAAGATAATGAACTGTTAACAAAATGTAATCTCTGCTCTCACCCTGACAAACACTTCTTTACAGGGACCTGGATGGCCAGGTGTGACTCATGATTTCCTGGAAAGTGACAGGGAAGGAAAACTGACTCCACTGAGCCCCCTTCCTGCACCCAGTAGGGGCCCAAAGTGCCTGGGAGTGCACACCTCAGCCCCAGGTCCAAGCACTGTCCACACCCAAACAAAGAGCCATTCCTGGACACAAGACAGAGTTCAAAGGCCCAAACAAATCCTGGAGGAGGGTTTGGTACTATTTGGCCAAGGGATTCCAGAATTCTGACTCCCTGGAGCATGGTCTAGAAGAGGGTGCAAGCTCCTTGACCCCGTGGGAGGAGGCATTACTAGAGAACCACAGGGCTGTGGGCAGAGGTCCCTCTTGCTTGGGTCTACAAGACAGTCTGATCACACTACCTTAAGATTGAACCTAAGAAAGTGTAAACTCCGAGATCTTTCTTGTGAGAAGGTCATATGGCCTAGTAGTTACAAACCAAGTTCTGCAGCTGCACACCTGGGTTGGGATCCTAGCTTGGCCACTCACGAGCTGTGACATTGCAGTCAAGTTACTGAACATCCTAGGACCTCGGTGTCCTTACCTTTACAATAGACATAATAATTATTATGTAGAGTATACGAGACCTGTAAAACCTCTGGCAGACGTTAAATGTTGGGTACATGTTGCGGGGGGGGGGGGGGGGGAGGGCGGTTCTCTTCAGCTGCATTAGGTGAATGTGCCTCTGAGAGTTTTTTCTGGAGAATTACATAAGCATACTTACATCCAGGCTCTCCGATTATCAAGGTTAAACCGTGCTCTCCACTCAACAGTGGGGGCCAGGGGCAGAGCAGGCACCACCCACCCCACCCAACGCTTCGGCTGCCGCCCACGTCCCGCCGGATCCGGAGGCAGGGGACTTCAGGCAGCAGACGCTGCACGTTGTGAGCTACAGCCAAGGAGCTCGGGTAACGTTAACTCGAAAACGTGGCCGTGAGTCACTGCGAGACTAAGGAACTGAAACCAAGCCTTAGCACACAGCCTGCTTCGTCCGTCTGATGCGCAGGGTTACACCAGTGGGAAGTGGCACCGGGTTAAAAAAAAAAAAAAAAAAAAAAAAAGCAGGGCCCGGAGCAGGGGTTGACGCAGCTCAGCCCCCTCCTACCCGCTTCACTTTGGCGCTCACGCAAACTTCGCTGAGTCTTCTGACAGGTCTTGACATCTCTCCTCCGCGAGCAAAGAGGGAGACTCAGAGCAAGTCGAGACATCTCCCGCTCACCTCCCGTCAGTGCGAGCCCAGCCAGATTTGCACACCGCCCGCCCAAAACGAAGATGTTTTATAAGGGCAAGCCCGGGCATTGCCCCACCCCTCCCGGTGACACCAACTCAAAGAAGCCCATTTCCACACCTAGTGCCCCCACTTCCCTGCCTGCAAAACACTTGCAAACTTTGCCTTTGCTTGTGGACCAAGAACTGTGACCAGACTTTTCTCCTCCCTTAAGGGACGGTCGTGACTGGACATCGAGAAGTCAGACTCTCTCGAAAACACCAACAAAGAACTATATTTAGCTCTGAGCTCTCCGCCTAAATTCCTCTTATTTTTTCACTCAGAGCTTCAAAACGACTAGGTTGGGGAAGTGGGAGGAAGAGGGCGGAGGAGCAGCAGAGAAAGAACAGCTGTGCCTCCGCCTCTCAACTCAATCTCTATAAATAACCAATCACCAGCCTAGACTACTTTTTAGCCAATGAAGCAACCCAAACTGGTAAAACCTTGGCGGCAGCCAATGGAGGAACAGCTAGGGGTGTGAGATTTGCGCCCCGGAACCAATGGGTCCCGAGTCTCGGAGAGGTAATTTGAGCTGGAGTGTGGGTGTGTGGTGCAAAAGCTTCCTATTTCTAAGCCCGAAAACCTGTTCTGCCCACTGAGCATGCCCTGACTAGCTTCGGGCGCCGCCACTTTTGGGATCGGGTTTCGGTCCGACCTCCGGGTTTCCGCCCCAGCCGAGTGGGAACGTGGGTGGGACCCGCCAAGTCCCAGCCCGCTAGGGCTCCGGTCGCGAGAGGCGTATCCTTTCCCTGTTGGGACAGCATTTCCAGCCTAGAGTTCCCGTCTTCTTTGTCCGGGAGATGAAGCGCAGAGGAGTGGCCAGAGGAAGGCCGAGTAGTGCTTCAGAGGCGAAGGGTTTAGGACAAGCTGTGCCTTGGGTGGAGGAAAATGCTCCGCCCTTCACTCTCCTACCCAAATGCCCTTTGGCTTTCCGGCCCTGAGACGCACAGCCTCTGGGGCCTCGGAGAGCGCAGTCCATGAGCTTTTGATAACGGGAGTGGGCAAGAGCACGGCGCACCCCATTCCCGAGGTGGCCCACCGCGCCCACACGCCTCTCGCGCCGCCCTTATGCACGCACCTATCCTCCCACACTTTCGTCTTCTCACCTGAGCCTTCCCAGCACCTCACCCCGCAACACCTACACACTCCCACACATCTCTCAGCCAGCTCCTGGACCGGAGCCTCGCCGTCCGCTCCGGCAGACTCAAATCGCTAGCCCCACCCACAACTCCGCCCCCGCCGGGCCCGCAGGAAAACCCGGAGAGGCGGATCCGGCTGGCGCGGCCGCCGGCGCACTGGGCATGCTCGCCGGGGCGGGGAGGGCCGGGCTGCGCGCGGCGAGTAGGAAGCCCTCGCCCCGCGGAGGCTGCGGGAGAGAGCGCGATGGGCCGCGGCGGTGGGCGCACGCTCTACGGGGACTCATGCCACGCGCGTCCCGGTCCGGCGCGCAATTAGCAGCCACCTCCGCAGCCCGCCGCCACCGCCTCTTGGCCCTCCCGGGCGGCCGCGGCGAGGAACTGCAACCATCGCCTCGCACGGGCTGCCGGCATTGTCCTCCCGGTCCGCCGCCAAGGCTGCCGCTGCCGCCGCGGGCTGCTGCGGGGCCCCGGACCCGCGCCCCAGGGACGCGCCGCCGCCTTCGCCGGCCGGCTCCCGGCCCCCCGTTTGGTGAATTCTGAGCCTGGCGCTCCCAAGCCACGCTCTTGTAGCTTTTTCCTGCAGAGCCGAGGAAGAGGAGAAGTCCAGCAGCCGAGCCCAGGCTTTCCCCCGCGCGCAGCCCCGACGGGGCCGCGGCAGGCGCGGCCAGAGCGCCGACGGAGCCATGAGAGAGTACAAAGTGGTGGTGCTGGGCTCGGGCGGCGTGGGCAAGTCGGCGCTCACCGTGCAGTTCGTGACGGGCTCCTTCATCGAGAAGTACGACCCCACCATCGAGGACTTCTACCGCAAGGAGATTGAGGTGGACTCGTCGCCGTCGGTGCTGGAGATCCTGGACACGGCGGGCACGGAGCAGTTCGCGTCCATGCGGGACCTGTACATCAAGAACGGCCAGGGCTTCATCCTCGTCTACAGCCTCGTCAACCAGCAGAGCTTCCAGGACATCAAGCCCATGCGGGACCAGATCATCCGCGTGAAGCGGTACGAGCGTGTGCCCATGATCCTAGTGGGCAACAAGGTGGACCTGGAGGGCGAGCGAGAGGTCTCGTACGGCGAGGGCAAGGCCCTGGCCGAGGAGTGGAGCTGCCCCTTCATGGAGACGTCGGCCAAAAACAAAGCCTCTGTGGACGAGCTGTTCGCCGAGATCGTGCGGCAGATGAACTACGCGGCGCAGCCCAACGGCGACGAGGGCTGCTGCTCGGCCTGCGTGATCCTCTGAGGCGCCCGCGGCTGCCGCGCGCCGGCCGCGCTCTGCGCACAAAAGCCAAACGCACCCGACTCTAAATGTGATTCCTCTTCTTGCTTTGAGATTGGAGACGACTTTGCATTGGCCGGGGTGTCCCGGGAGCCCGGCTGGCCTCTACGGCCGGCGTCCCCTGCCTCCGCCCTGTGTCCGAAGGGGTGTCCTGTCCTCACCATCCGAGACCCGGTGGAAATGTGGCTCTTGGCAGCATGTACGTTTCTCATTGATTTTGGTTGACGCATATTTCCCCCGTTTAAATAGCCGTTAGGGCTCTGTATTATTGGCAGCTTGACACCGGCAAGCGAAAGTTTCAGCCTGGAAAAAAATGGGGTGGGGAGGAAGAGGACGGGGAGAAGGTGGAAAGGGAGGGGGGATTTTTTTTTTTTTTCTTCCAACAGCCCTTTTCTAGTTCCAAGTTTTAAATACATGGAAGGAAGTCCGGGAGAACCAAATGAAGGAGCAGGAGGAAGGGAAGAAACTTTTGTTTTTTTTCCTTGTTTTCCAGGAGTAGCTGGAAATTAAGATCGGGTTCCTTTTCTGCCAGCTTGGAAGGGCAACCCTGTGACTGATTGTGATTCTAAGGATGTCTATGCAAAGTTGGATTCTTGTTACAGTGTATCCAATCTGAAGTATGCACATCTGAACTGGGACTGTAAACACTGATGCCAATACAGTGTGGGGTGCCAGAAAGTGTCTGCTGATATTTGTGGAAAAAAAATCTATTTTGTTTACCTACTGTATCAAAGGGGAGTCTGGGGGAGAACGGTAGTATTTTTTTTTTAATCAGCTGTGAAAAAAAATGTTACAGATCTGCACATTTTTTGTGTGTACTATTGTGTGTGTGTGTGTGTGTGTGTGTGTGTGTGTGTGTTTAAGTTTAGCCTTTTGTTCTTTTTGGTTGGCAGTGACAGGTTTTGATGACTAGCTCTTTAAAATACAGTACAAAGACTTCAAAAATGTGATTCAGGGCCCCCAGCACCCCTGTGTCTGCAGAGTGCCTTCAAAACTCAGCTGTTCCAGCCGGTGCCAACCTGTGAACTCCCCACCATGTCCCAGAATCTGCTATTCCCCAAACCACTTCCCAGTTTCCTTTCTGTAATCTTCCTGAAGGAGCCAGGACAATAGGGCCTGTTGTTTGGTGAATTTTAGTATTTCCAGCCTTTAAAATGTAATTTCCATGTCTTACAATGTTTTTTTTTCTTTCCTTTTTTTTTTTGTTTTAATTTTGCTTCATTTTGTTCAAATGTTCAGGTATTTAGCTCCCCTTTTATATTATTTTTTTAAAAAAAATTTTGGTTATCTGTTCTAGAGTGTTCCTCCAGAAGCAAAGAGCAAAATTTACTGTTGTGATGTACCAAGAGAATTCCAAGTAATTGTAATTTTTAATTCCAGACACGGCGTTTAATCATTGTCTCTTCGTTTTAAGACTTTTAATACAAATGTCATTTCTAAAGAAACAAACCCAAAACTATTGTTTGTGTTTCTGTGTTTCACATTCAGTGATTTAATAGAGGATCGTGGCCGAGGTGGATAGGGGCAGGTGCATGATGTCCCCCCCCCACCCCCACCCCATGGAAGTATCTCAGTGACAAGTTGGGTGACATTATTCCCAACTCCTTAAATATGGGAAAAATCATAAAGGTCTAGGAAGCCCTGGGGGTATGGCCATTACCATTTACTATAATATAAGCAGGATATTGCGTCTGTTCTGCTGACATGGTGCAGTTTACCTCACTATAGTAGGGAAGGGGAGAAACCGGCTGCTAATACTGCCTTAGATTTGGTGAAGTCACCATCCACCTGACCAGGCAGGGTAGCGCCTTTAACTTTTCTTTCTTCTCCTTTTCTTCTTTAGCGCTTTTAACTTTTTTTTCCTTTTTCTCCTTTTCTTCTCTTCTTCTTTAATGTTTTGTTTGATTACATCACATACCAAGTCAAAAACACGTTTGAGGAAGAGGACTTCCCATTCTGAAGTCGCACCCAGTAGTGTTTTCTGCAGTACATCTGTATGGGTTGTAGACGGTATCTCAACACTTAAGGTTTTGATTTGAAAATAGATCATTAGATTAAAAAAGAAGAGAAAGAAAAACTAAGACAAACCCCTTACTCATTAAACTGCAATTTGTGTACCATTTTGACCTGGTGACATTTTCTAACAGTAGGAGGCAGTGTGAGTTTCTGACTCGAGTTTTGTTTTAATTAAAGGCCGCTTTACTAATATAACTTCTAAAGAATAAAAGATATAGAACTATATATCAAGAGCACATTATACATCTTTGCTGTGTGAAGTGTAGCTGAAGTCTTCTGAAGGGTCTTTTGACAGATTTATACTGTTGGGGAAGCCACAGGCATTTATAAAGCTGTACTAACATCTTGCCTTAAAATGTGCCCTTGACCAGGTGACCTCTCACTCACTCTTCCAGAGTGGAAGAGGAATAGAGAGTTTGCCTGTGATGGTCCTGTGGCCATTTTTTTTTTCATTCTTATGATCTCCCATAAGTTTAGAATCAGACTCAGTTGGAAGGCAGTATGTATACTGTAAATAGAAAAGGGAAGCAACTCAAATTTATGTATTGCAAATATTAAGTCTTGCATTTGAGTAAATTTAGTTCTTCGATAGGTCTAAAGTGTTGAGATTTCTGAAGACATATACCAAACACTATGTGAAGGAATTTTTTAAAGGCATTTGGTGACTGTTTCTTTTTGTTTTGTTTTGTTTTTTAGAAGCCTTTTGACATAAAGTGCTGCCAACTATCTAACTAACTTAAGACATGTATATAGTCCTGAAAGGGAATATTTGAACATGGAAGTTGGGGAATGAATTAGCTTGCTGGGTGCATTAATCATCTTCACACAGGATTTAGTCACTTGCATGACTAAATTCTTTATAAGTCTAAGATGCCAGGGCAGAAGATTTTAATATGCTTTTACTGAGTACTGTAAAATAAATGCTTTTTGGATTCTCAATGAAAGCAATTTTGTGTGTGCCTGGAGCAGAAAAGTAGTAGTTCTGAGTTTTGTAGCTTCTTCCATTATTTTCTTGACAAAATCGGGAGACATTGGGGGCATTGTTTTAAAGAATATGTCGGTTTATTTGGCTACCAAGAACCCCTTGTAGTAGTATGGTGTGAAAAGATAAGAGCATTTGTTTCCATGGAAAAGTTGGGCAGCCTTGAGAGTGTTCAAGGAAATGAGGGAGCTTGCTGTGAGGCCATCACCTGCCCAAGAGAAACTGGGTGAGAAAGGAACCTTTATCTTGGAGAGCAAAAGTTAACTTTTTAAACTTGACCCCTGCTGCTTTTTAACAGCTTTTCCTTTTGGCCCCTGTCATCCAAGCTTTATATCATTTCAAAGTATTATTTTTGTCCTTCCTTGGTAATAGTCTTAGAAAAGTTGAAGGCATCATCAGAAGTCTAACATTGTCATGTTTGGGAGTTACGGTTCCTAAGTAAAACAATTTTCCATGTTGTTAACTGTAGAAATAGACTTAATTGAATCAATGTTTTAGGATCAGATCACTTTGGGGTTAGAATTCTTTAAATCTGTGAGACTGTGCACTTTTAACCTTTCTCTAGGAGGGGACCCTAAAATGCTTCATTTTTTTTTTTTGCCTTTTCTGGTAGTTTCAAAAGTGTTTTCACCAACATATTAGTGTGCCTTTTGAGTTATAGTTCAGTATTCCTCCCAGTAGGATGGGAAAGTGAGAGAACACTGCTTGTAGCAGCTGGTCTTGAGAAATAGTTGCAAAATGCCTGGACCTCCACTATCACAAAGTGTGTATTCATTTTTACAATAGCTGGAATGAACCATGTACTTATAAAATAAACAAAGACTTAATTTAGAGATCACCACTGTCAGTTAATTGGGAAAAACTTGCTAATACAAATGTCCTTGTGAAAATGTAGCAAATTTTTAAATACTACTAGTAGAATGTGCTATTTTTTATTACACTATTTTACTCAGACCGCTAGGAATAATTGAGTGCATTTGATTGAACATGGTACTAGTTCCAGAAAACATATTTAATAACAATGGATTATGATGGTTTGAGAAGGCTTCAGGACTATCCATCCAGTCCAGAGGTTTTTAAACTTGACTGCATATCAGAATCACCCGGAGGTTAAAACAGGTATTGTTGGGTCTTTCTTCTAGTTTCTTATTTAGTATGTTTCAATATAATCTCCTAATTTTCATTTCTAACAAGTTTCTAGGTGATGCTAATATTGCTGTTCCAGGGACCACACTTTGAAAACCAATAAACTAGTCCAAATTCCAAATGAGTGCAACATCAAGAGCCATGTAGACATTTAGGGACAGAGACCCAGGTCATACATTTTAGAGAGCTGCCTACCATAAAGTCACAGAATAATCTTGACTGAAACTCATAGCTGAAGAGGGCATAGACCATTTACAGTCAGACTGTTAAATTGTGGAGTGTGGAATGGTATAACCACAATGCAGATAGAGTGTGTGACCATTTTCATGTTATTACGTAAACAATTTGGCTGTGGTTTTCAGTGCTAACCTCAGAAGTTGCCTAAAACAAGAAGGTAATAAGAATAGGGGCATGGCCTCAGTAATCAGAATCAATTTTTCTTCCCCTCGAAAATACTGAAAAGAATGTCTATTTGTTGTCTCTTTGTTTCAAGATTAAAAACCAAGGCTTTTCACTTTCCACATATCTTAGCAAGGATTCTAAAAAGAAAAAGTGAAAGAAATACTAGAGAATTTAAGTCTTCGTGTCGTGGTGAGCACATGTATGTGTCTGTATGCTTGTACGTAAATACGTGCACTCAGTTTCTTAGATGGACTTTCCAGGAATCTGTTGGTTCATTGTCCTAGAGTTGCAGTTATTCATTCTGGGACAGCATATACCATAAACTGCCATGCATCTTGTTTTCTTATGCATCCTAATCTTTTGGAACCGTGACCTGTTAATCTGGTTTGTAAATTGGAGGGGGGAGTTATTTGTAGACTTCCTTTGGTTTTAAACAGACACCTTTGAGGAAATATTTTCTCAGAATAGGAGAATAGAAAGTATGTGCTTTTTCGTCCCACTGACTAAACTCACATTTTTGAAGTAAATCATCTGACAAAATTATATGTGGCTATGTTTATCAGGGGTTTGAATATGTTTAGTTGGTTTATTTGTGGCAATGGCGCAAATGTGACAAAAACATTGCTTTTTTTAACAGAAAAGAGAAAGATTAGTGATGCCTTCAGAATGCTGGTGAGCAAAAAAGGCCTGAGATTATTTCTTGATTGTTAAAAATATCTTTGCAGTGGAAGTTTGTAAACATAGCTGCAACTGATTTATTCATTATTCAACAAGTATTTATTGAGCACATACCATTAGCTGTGGTGTAAGGACTAATGCTTAAATAGGAGGGAGCCAGGCAAAAGAGCAACATAGTCCTTTTATCACGGCCAGCTGTGAAAATAGCATATATTAAACAATAGGAGTATATGCAGAAGTTCAGCTCCACATGCCATCAATTATAATATAATACTGTGAGTCTGTCTGGCAGGCAAGAGAATAGGCAAATTTGTTGAGAATTGGAACTTTCCTTTAAAGGATATATGGATATTGCAAATAAAAATGAATCCCATGAGGTTTGAGTAACTAATAGTTGTTTTGTTGCATGTGGAACTCTGTAATTTTGTGCATCGTTTCCAACTTCCGTTTTGAGGTTAGCTAAATTTGAACATTTAGAAATAGATCAGTTTGCTTCCATATTTTCATGTCAAAGGGAAGAAAGAAAAATGGAACAAAAGACATGAGATTCGTTGTTACTGTTTGTCAAAAAAAATTAAATGAGCACACAAAAACAGAAAATACAATTGAAATTATTTTCTTTACAGAAAGAAGAAATTGTTGGCACACAGTCTTTTGGTGTTCTTCATGAGAAGAAGATTCAGGGTAGGGTATCTCTTTTGTAGGAGATAATCTAAAAATGTGTGCCAAAGAATTAAGCTGATGCTTTAAGTTTGCTAAGAGTATAGTGATTTTCTACAAAAGCTCTTGTTCTCACGTCTTTGGTACTTATTGGAAGAAGGTAATCAACTCTGAGAAGGAAGTGTTGGGCAACAAGCTGTAAGAGGTGACAATAATAGCAATTATTGTAAAATCATATAAATTGAAGCGAGTTGTAACTATTAACCTCCTGCAGTTTGCAAGATGATTTCTAGTGACTGTTTTATGTAGACTATCTCCTGAATTAACAAGATACTTTTTCAAATGTGGAAATTTAGAGAATTACAGAGAGCAGAATAGTTCATCTGAAGGTACTTCACTGCGTATTTTTTTAATCTGATTATAGGACCGCTTACGAGATGCAAATTTATTACTTATAGTTTTATAGCTAAAGCAAAGGTCTTAATATTTTACATCTGGCCATTTGTAAAACGTTTCAAAATTTGGTTTTAGTCATGAACTCAGAATATTTTAATGTTCCTTAATATTATACATTTTAATATAATATTTTTAAACATTCTCTTCAAAGACTAACCTTATATTGAATTATATCTCATTCAAGAAAAGAGCCTCCAAGGAAATCTGTACTAGCATAATTCTATATGAACATACATGTCAACAAAATATGTTTTAAAATATATTTTAGACAGTTTTTCATTCTACATCCATTGTAAGCGGGTAAGGGAACTGCAGAAGTATATTTCTAAGTTTGATTTCAACATCATCTATAGATGATCTATAGTAGATCTAGTAGAAAAAGGCTTGAGTTTGGAGTTCTTCACTCTGAATTTGGCTATCTTAGCTTTACTTCATCATAGTTACTTGCTGCTTTTCTTTGTGTATGCCATTCCATTCATCCACATGTGATTCGTGCAAATGGTTTTCTCTGTCACAAATGTAATCTGTATCAATTGATATAAAAAATCTAAGAACTGATTACCTAATGACTATATAAATGTGTTTTCTGTGTAATAGTGTAAAGAGAGAAGTCTTGCACACTATGTAGTCCAGACTGAAACAGATCCAACGAGTTAGAAAAAACTGCCCACTAAACAGACATTACCTTCAGGTTTGGGTATAGAGCCTGTGTTTCGTTTTAAAAACTAATGAAGGAAGTTTTTTTAAAAAATGCACTCAGTCATGGGAATGTTCATTTTAAGGTACTTGGGACTGCCTAAAAATATTTCCAGACTATCTCTTCTTCGTCACTGTTGGGCAGAGGTCAAAAGATGAGAACCCAAATGCATTCTCTTATTTAAAGGGAATCTTTTACCTTGAAAGGCAGGGACAACAATAAACAAAAACCTAACCCAAAGAACAAGACTTTTTCCTACATTTTTGTATAAACCAGCACTTATTTTATTATTGAGGAAGCATAAATAGTGGGAAGGGTGATAAAATATTTTCCTCAGTCATTTTGGTAGCCTTCAGCAAGTGGTTTGGTACCCTTGACGTTAAGGCAGGAGAGTGTGATGGAGCTGAGAGGGGAATCAACCGCAGGGCAGGCTGATATGGAAGTGTTCCACATCACACCCGCACTCCTGCCTGCCTCCAGTACAGAGCATTTCCTCCTGTTCAAATTTGTGATTCATTGTGACTCAGGATTTACTGAGGCTTAGTTCTGCTACTAGCCAAGGGTGAAGAAGTCTATGGGATGGAGTGGTAATGCTACTGTAATAAATTTGACTCTAACTCAGGGTTTCTCAACCTCAGGACTATTAACGCTTTGGGCTTGATAACTCTTTCTGTGGAGGGCTGCTGTCCTGTGCATGTTAGAATGTTTAGCAGCATCCCGGCCTCTACCCACTAGATGCCAGTATAACCCCCGCAACCCAGCTGTGACAAAAATAATCTGCAAACATCGCCAAATCATTCGTTGGGGCCAGGGGCATAAAAGCCCCTGGTTGAGAACCATTGCTCTGGATTTGTCCACGTAAAAATGGAGGAGGCAGGCATAAATCAGAGGAGAGAAAGGTTGGACCTATAGTAAACTTAGAAGACTTTCCTTACTCCAAAAAACTATTGTGAAATCCAAGATTAAAAAAAAGGGGGGGGGAATAATCACTTTGATCAGCTCATTAAATCCATATGAAAGAGACAAACACAGTATTCAGGGATTAAGATTTATCGGGCATTTTACTTACCTGGAAGGAAGGTTTGCTCTGGATGGGGTGATAAACTTGGATGGTCAGAGAGCATCTCAGGGCATGCTGACAACTAAGTAGAGGAACCTGGATGTATAGGAGGAATCCTGAAAGGGAGATCAAGGGCAACAGTGTTTTAGTTTTGTTTGGGGTCCCTTAAACCTCCATCGGGAGACATCTGGGAGGTTTTCAGCCTTACTCAGCTTCCTCCACTTCACCTCACAATCTCTTCCCTGTTTATCCAGGCCCCTATTCAACATCTGGACTCCTCACTTTGGGGGAGAAAGGATGTGTTTTATGCATCCTGTCCCTCTTTATTTTGCCTTACTATTCCTCCCTCCCTCCCTCCCTCCCCCCCTCCCTTTCCTTCCTTCCTTTTTCTTAGCTACCTTCAGAATAAATGACCGTGTGTCCAGGGTGGACTCCTGCTGGTTAACTGCACACACCTACTTGTGTCCAAACCCCTTAGCCGGGCTGTCAGGAAGGAGACAGCAAAGGCAGTGGTGATTGCTTTGTAATGAAGTGCCTCTGGAATCTGGAGTCTCAAGCCAGCACATATGCTTTGGCTGCCAAACCCTGAAACACAGCGTTAAGTATCCTGTCAGCAAGTTCATTAATGTGGAATTAACTCAGTGACCACGGATATTTGATTAACTCTGAACCAGACATGGTTGTTTTTGTTCTTAAGTTTTAAGTCAAATAGGTATTTTCAAACCTGTGCAATATACCCCTAAAAACTTTAAGCAGCCAGCCAATTAGACACCCTACCTGGTGGGACAACTGTGATTCTCCATTTCATAGCGGGCACACTTGGAAACCTAACATCCCTAGTAAGTAGGAGACATAACAGTTTTGTCACTGAGCGAGAACAATCTCCAAGCCCATCAAAAGGCTCCAAGCAGCCAGAAGGGGCTCCGTAAGAAAGGTAGGCAGTAAATGAAATAATTCTGTACAATAAAGTACTGTTTGGTGAGAGTGGATGAGTGATTTGGATGCTTTACAAACTTGCTTCCCAAATTTAGGAATAATCTTGTATTAGAACGAATGGTGTTAACAGAAATCCTTCATTCTCTGTAGTATCTTTGTATTAAGTCGAAAACGGAAACATCAGATTTAATTGGCAATGTGATCACAATTTAGATAGAGAGAACAGAATTGGTTTATCTAAATTTCCTGTTTTTCTTATACTTGGTTTTCCTCTTTTATAATCATCTGTGCTGTTCTGCAACATTTTTTTTTCTTATCTCCAGCTTTTATTGGCTTTGCGGAGTGTTACGTTTTCTGTCTAATTAAAAAGTTTATAATGATAGAAATATTCAGTTATGAAGCATTATAGCCAGTAGCCAAGAAAATATATGTGTTCATAAATTTAAACACATAAATTAATTGTATAGGATCTTTTTGCAATGTCATTATTTGTGTTTACCTTTTGTAGCTTAGAATGATTTTCCAATGCGATGCTTTCCGTGGAAAGGAAATTCTCCCTTTTCTTTGATTAATTACCATTTGACTACTGTTTGAAAAAAAAAAGTAGTAATTATTAAAGTACTATCATGAAGGCTCTCTAGTTTACATTTTGTAGCAAATTACCAACAACTTTTCTTTTTAACCTTTTCCTCAAAGAAGTATCATTTATGAATAGAAAAAAAAGCATGAATGGAATTACCCAAAAGTCATACAGTAGTTGTTTGGATTTATCATGGCGGTGGTGATGTTGGCAAAATATTTGCCCTCTGAATTACAAGTAACATAATTGATTTGTACTAGCCTATAGGGAAGCATCAAAAATGCATGCACAGTGGGACTATAGTGCCATTTTGCTGTTAACAATTTTGGATGCTGTATAGAGTAATAGCACACTAGAAATAAATAAACAAAATGTTGGCTTCCTAGAAAGTATTTCTGTTTAGTCATTTTAAAATGCAATTTAAAAACTCTATGATGAAAATTTTTCAGCATGATATCATAGTGCCAAACAGTGAGAATTGCTAGTTTTTACATTACAAAAATTTTCCGACCATCCAAATTCTTTTTTTCCCCTTACTTCCCAAGTGTGGCTCATTTTGACTATTAAACACACAGTCTTTCATTTGCCAGAGAATCTGAACAGATTTTGTTGTCTGCAATTAATTCAAAATGTTGTTTAAAGTATTACATACCCGGAACCTGATTTTTACATTTCTACTATCAGCATACAAACTTTGTATAGAGTCTGGCTTCACTAAGCAGTAGGACATTCTATCAAAATAATCAAATAAGGAATATAGTAGAGAAAGTGAGCGAATTTTATGATTATTGTCCATACCAGTGCAACTGAAATTTCATTTCCTTATTCAATTTGTGAAACACGTATTTTCTTGGCTATTCTTTATATGCATTTTAGAACAAAAATAAACTATCTGTAAGCTTGCTATTTTAAAAATTGATCTTTCAGAGTATTTTTCTCTTGGTATTATTCTTTAAAATATAGTTGACCTGATTAGAGCTAAAGCTTTTGCCCAAAATACTAAATCATAGTTCCTATAGCAACCATAATTTACTCTCTTATATAACTCCCTGATTCATGCCATGGTTAATATATGCAATATAACTCTAATTAACTTTCATCTTTCTTTAGATTAAGTGTGTGGTTTCCAGAAATAGAAGGTGGAGGAAGGTGGAGATTGATGCTGTGTTTGTAGAATCTGCAGATTGAGAACAGGAAGATTGCTAAGTAATAGAAGGAAGATTTACTTAGGATTTCAACCATAATATTTTACATTTTGAATCGTGAAAAGAAATTATATTAAAATACACATTTAAATTCATGATGTGTAGTGCACATGAATGAAGTTTTTTAACTGATATTATAGATCTTGAATGTAGAGTCTCAAAAAATAATTATCAGAAAACATAGTTAGAATACTGTATTATATAAGATGATGAAGTGAAATATATATTTAAGTAGTTATTTTATTTTCGCTACCTGTAAACCGTGAAGAATGCATTCATGTAGTCAATTACATATGGAGCACCAAATAAGCACTGTTCCAAGAATAAGATTCCATCTATGCCTTTAATACATGTAATATGTTTATATACTAAATTTCATTGATTTCCTTCACTAGAAGTTAAGTCTATAAAGGCAAAGACTCATTCTTTTATCGCCACTGCCTAGAAGAGATGCTGGCATTCAACACTCAGTATTAGTTGAAGGAAGGAAGGAAGGGAGGGAGGGAGGAAGGGAGGAAGGGAGGAAGGGAGGAAGGAAGTTAGGAGGAAGGAAGGAAGAAAGGAAGAATTAGTCACAAGGGGAAAGGAAGTAAGTTTGACTAGAACGCTAAAAATAGATTACAATTACCAGAAAAGGTAGAATACTTAAAAATTCTGCATCAACTGTGGACATATATTATAGAATGAAAACGTGTGGCCTGTTCTTTTATTCATTAACCCTGAAAACTTAAAGCTTGGAATAAGAATGCTATTATAGTGTTAATGGGACTCAAATTGTCTGTAAAGTTGTCAGGAGCAAAGTCAAAAGAGTTCCAGACAGAACTTTTGGGAAATTAGTGTATTTTGTTATAAACCTGTGCCCGGCTTTGCATTCGTTTCCAAATGCAGGTATGCCTTGGTTTATGCAGTGGATATGATTATCAACGAACTATATATAAATTTAATCATATTTAAGGTAAAATTAAGAAACTTACTTTTTAGTGGACCCACCTCTGAATCATTTGAAAACAAATAAATTATTCTAGAATACGATAACCACTAGCTAAAAATTTGAATTTCTTTTTTTTTTTCAACGTTTATTTATTTTTGGGACAGAGAGAGACAGAGCATGAACGGGGGAGGAGCAGAGAGAGAGGGAGACACAGAATCGGAAACAGGCTCCAGTCTCTGAGCCATCAGCCCAGAGCCTGACGCAGGGCTCGAACTCACGGACCGCGAGATCGTGACCTGGCTGAAGTCGGACGCTTAACCGACTGCACCACCCAGGCGCCCTAAAAATTTGAATTTCTATTAATCACATACTGGATTTTTCTTATGTTAGACATTTGTTTCTTAAATTGCTTTATCTTTTTATTTGAATACCTGGAATTTTATTTTTCAGAATGGCAGACTCTTATTATTAAACTTAGTAGAGTTCACCCCAGTCATGTTTGCCTGGATTTTCTCTAATCATCTCTGTGTCTTCCTAAGGCTAAGAAGTTTGCTGAAACTCAGGTCTATTTGGACTTATTTTTGAATAACCGATACTGAATGGAATTGCTTTCTAAGCAATAGTTTCAAAACTTTTCAAGAGTAATTCATTTGAGAGAGAATCTAGAAATATGCAAACTAATAGAAGCAAATTGAATTTTCATACTATAACATGCTAAAAATAATTTTATTTATTACCCTTTAAGATTTAAAAAAAAATTTTTTTTTCAACGTTTATTTATTTTTGGGACAGAGAGAGACAGAGCATGAACGGGGGAGGGGCAGAGAGAGAGGGAGACACAGAATCGGAAACAGGCTCCAGGTTCTGAGCCATCAGCCCAGAGCCCTACGCGGGGCTCGAACTCACGGACCGCAAGATCGTGACCTGGCTGAAGTCGGACGCCTAACCGACTGCGCCACCCAGGCGCCCCAAATGGTGCCTGCTTTATAGAAAAGATAAGACATTAGCATGCATGGGTGGCTCAGTCAGTTAAGTGTTCGATTTCAGTTCAGGTCATGATCTCGCAGTTCATGGGTTCAAGTCCCACGTTGGGCTTGGTGCTGACACTCAGAGCCTGGAGCCTGCTTCAGATTCTGTGTCTCCTTCTCTCTCTGCCCCTCGCCCGCTAGTGCTCTCTCTCTCTCTCTCTCTCTCTCTCTCTCTCTCTCTCTCTCAAAAATAAATAAACATTAAAAATTTTTTTTAGAAAAGACATATACACAAGTGAAAGTAATAACAAGGCAGCAATAATAAAAGGATGACTTTTGCCATAAAATAGTCATAGGTGTAATTGGGATTTCCGGGGAAAACAGATTACTTTATTATGGAGAGGATATCCCCAATCATTCATCCACTCATTGAAGCATTCTAGATTCTGGGGCTAAGAAAGACCAAGTCTTCGACCTAACTCATTAAGTCTTTGACTTAATAGGTTATTCTACTTACTAATTCACAGCTAGAAAAACTTTTGAAATCACAGAATCCAACACTCTCCAATTTGAGTACATTAGAATCATTTGGCTGGCATATTGCTAAAACCCACATCCAGACTTTCTAATGTAGTCAGGATAGAAGGCCTTGGAAATAGCATTTCTAACAAATTCCCAGGAGATTCTGTTGCTGTTTGTCCAGGTTCTCAACTTGCAAATAACTGATGGAATCGATCCCTTCAAGTTAAAGATGGTAATACTAATGCCCTGAAGTATCATTTGACCAGCAAAGTTAGCCAATGGCTAAAACGGAAATAAAACCAGGTTATCAAGTCTCAATTCATCATAACCTCCAATGCAGACTGTCTCTACCGACGCCCTGAAAGAGGATGCCTGCATGACCTTGCAGTGATTCTAAGAAAAACTACAGGAGTAGAGAACTGATAATTTGGTGATATTTCATCCAGCTCTTGTTTATACTGTATTTTGACTCCTTATCCAAAATCAGCCATGTTATTTACACCTACAATCCCAATTTTGAACCACCAAGCATTCTACTTTGTGTATAAAGATCTGATGTGTATATAAAATCAACATTTCAGACACAGTATCATTTTTAAAAGGCAATTCTAAAACTTACTAATATTATCTTCCTGATAATAGGAGGTTCCCCAGAACAAAGGTCTTCTATTACAAAAGCACTTTACTCTGTAAGTAGTACCTCTTTAATAGATGACCAATTATGGAGCTAACAAAACTTACCATGTTGGCTAAGAGTAAAGGATTAAAATATGTACTGGGAGACAATTAATGGAGATCACCGGCTGTGAGTTCTTGGACTGCCGATAATTCACTTCTATTTCAGAAGCATGAGTGCTTTATCCATAAATCCACGATTAAGTTCTCTAATTCTGTAAATTAGAGAAAATATATTAATCTCCTTTTGAGTGGTGATAAGGATAGGTCTCCCCCAAATTTAATTAATCTACTGTGCATTCTTGAATGATTACAAGAAAAACTCAGACCCCTCAGCACAAATCATGTAATTGCATTTTAAGTGATAATGTGGAAAAATTGAGCATGGATGAAGATAATCTATTTTGAATTGTAATACGGCTTCCTCTGAAAACTTCAAAATCTATTTTTAATTGTATTCACTTTAAATGAAGTCTTGTAGGAAAACTCTTTTGATTACCTGAAGGTTAGCACTGAGGAAGGACTAGAAATGAGGAAGAGGAAGGGCAGCCAGATGGTAGGGCAGCCTCAGTGGATGAATCCTTGTGGATATTAGAGGGATGATTTGCTTAATCCCATTGTGATTAATGGCCTATCAACAGATGAGAGCATGTTTTAGACACCTGTTTCACATATACATACACACACACACTAATTTCCTACTACTGAATCGATGTTACACACAAAGGACAGAGGAAATATCTCTGTCTCCAAGTCTCTTCTTCCCTGTAGTTAATATCTCCTTTCTCCCATTTTGTCAAGTCGGGTATAGAAAATATTCAGACTCCAATGCAGTTAAATCTTAGGCACTTTCACTTGTCACAGTCATCATCCAGTCCCCCAAATTAAAGAACAGCTGTTCTGACTCTCATGGGTAGGACATGATGAGCCTTATTTCCTACTTCCTGTGGAGCTCCATTTGAACTATTTCTGATTCTCTAGAACTTCGAGTAATCATCCACTCTTTAAAAGAAGACAAAAACTCAGTATTACTTTCTTGAGTAATTTGGATGACCATTTACTGCTTTCATGCTGAGGAGAACAACTGGTTTCTTTTGTCCCTAAATACTGCATTCTTAGATTTACCTGGAAAAGTTGGTTCAGTGTAGATACCATGTGCTCAGAAATAGCACAAAGTTGTTCTCTCTCTGTGGAATAAAGCTAAATAATTGTGGGATCTCTTTCTTGAAATAAAGTGTTAATGCCTTCAATAAGCCTACTCAGTAGAAAGCTAGCTGTTTTCTAGTGCAGTTGACTCAGTTTCCTGAAATTGGTTTCTTGGGCTTCAAAACAAAACAAAACAAAACAAAGCAGAAAAAGAAAAAAAGAAAAGAAGAGAAAAGAGAAGGTAGAGTGGAGAGAAGAGATAGTTTAAACTAAAGCTGTAACAGGTCTCTAATAGGATTTATTTTCTTCTTCCTACTTCCTCTAAGGGTGGAGGTTTAGGGGAAATTACAGTTTTAAAGTGCCTTTCAAGCTCGATTTCCTAGCACTTAAGTAGATAGAGTAACTTCATCACTGGACAAACTTAATTTCATTATTGATAATCCTAAGAATCAGATGTTTCTAATATCAGTGTACCAAGTTGTTTTACTGTCATGGCTCAATCTTTACTATGCACATAAATCACTCTTACCACCCTCGGATCTTACAAACAAGCAGGTTCAGAGTGAGTAGGTCTGAGATTCTGTGATTCGGACAAGTTCTATGATGATGCTAATGCTTCTGGCCATGGATCCCACTGAGCATCTCAGAGTATGTACAGAGCAACACACAAGTGACTTTTATAACTAGGCATCTTGTTCTTTTTCCTATCTGTTTTGATTTACATGCACACAATTTCTCAAGATAAAATAATGTCTCTGGAGTTCACAGGTTGCATTGTAGTAAAAAGGATTATGGGAAAAAGCTTGAAAGAGAATTGTTTTTCCCAGTAAAAAATTTGGACTTAGGTGATACAATTCTTTTCAATAATGCGAGCAAGATACTAAAAGCCTGGCATCTCTTAAATTAAGAAGTTTGAAAACGTGTCTAATTCCTAATGATTCATTTTGACTATCCTGAATTCTTCAGTTCTCATTGAGAAATAAATGTCAGTACTTAGAAATTTAGTGTCACTCAAAAGCAGGTTCCATTTTATGAATATTAGTGAGTGATTTTCAGACTAAATTGAATTTTAGAATGTTATGTTTTAAGCGTCGGGATATCAACCAAATATGCCACAATTCAATGCCAGTTTAATTGTTATAATATTCTTTTTTTTTCCCTCTTAATAAAACATCCACTTGAGAGGCACCTGGGTGGCTCAGTCGGCTGAGTGTCCGACTTGGGCTCAGGTCATGATCTCATGGTTCCTGAGTTCAAGCCCCACATTGGGCTCTGTGCTGACAGCTCAGAGCCTGGATGGAGCCTGCTTCAGATTCTGTCTCCCTCTCTCACTGTGCCTCCCCTGCTCACACTCTCTCTCTCTCAAAAATAAACATTACATTTTTTTTAATGTTTAAAAAAAATTTTTTAAATCAATTTGAAGAAATATTAGGCACTCAGGAGATTTGGCACACCAGTGAAGGAATGGCATATTTAGCATCTAATTTATAATAAAATTGTTGGCCAAAACCTTACAGATGAGAGTAAGTCATTTAGGTTATGCTGTTCATATCTACATGGTGATTTACGTAAAGGTAATAAGCATCAATGAAATTTTACAGTTCTTTTAGAATTGCAGATAGAATTTTGAGCATTACTGATATAACACAATTTAAGCCAGTAGAGCTATGGTTATTTTTCATTAATAATTTACATAAACTTTAAGTTTTGAATCTAAATTTAAAATGCTTTGTAATTAAGGAAGTTAAATTTAAAAATAACTAGTTTCCATAATAGTTCAGTCTCGCATGGTAATACATAAGTGATACACTGCTCCTTATATTTTCATTGAAAGATGTTTACATTGTAATAGAAAACTAAAAAAATCTCATTGCTGCATAACATAGGTTTTGCATACAATTGAAAGACACATTTTAAAAGATTTTAATTGTTTTATTTGGGGTCTATTTGAATGTTCATGATTGAATTAAATCTCTCTTAATATAGATATATATTTTCAATGAGTTATGAAAATATTCATTTCTCCCTATATACATGTCTCAGCTTTTTATTGAATGAGAAGTTATTTTGTATGTCATTTAAACTTTGGGTGGCTCCTGTGCTGCCTTTGCTAACATTTAAGTGGTCTTCAATTGGATTTCTGGCTGATTTACAGACATATTTATTTATCAACTGCAACGATCAGTTGCAATGGTTTATTTAGCACCCACTACGTGCCAAATAGTTGACATATATAATCTCCTGTAAGTATCAGAATATTCTACTTGTAGGTAACATTCTTCTTTTTCAAACCCAGAGAAGTTAAGTAATTTATGAGGCTGTCCAGATAAAAAGACACTTAGTTGGTTTTCTAATATATCTGTTCTCCGTCTTCCAAGATTATGTTCTTACTCTCAGGTGCCTCCCGTACTGATGCTCCTGAAATGCCAACTAATTTTAAATATTTACCTACAAAGAATACAAATGTGATTCATGTCACTACTATTGCAGGAAAAAAAAAGTTATATTACATTCTAATATCAGATCATTGGTATGTTGTGTAGTTTTGATTTTCCCATTCTATTGTTTTATTCTGTTAATTAAAGATACTTATTTTTATTTTTTTTTCTCGTTATGCAATCCCCATAATAATTGTTTAAAAATTCTAATCCAATGGTGGTAGTTCATTAGAGGCAACATGAATACTGCCTCTGAGTCTCTGCCTTGGATATAGTTACTAGCATTTCTTCATGATTTTATTTTCTAGTTTTTTTTTTTTTTACTGTAAGAGTAAAGAATGTTCATTGTAAAAATAATTCCAACATTAATTTATAAGTAAATAGATTCATTTGAAGTATAATTTCTCAAATGAAACCACTATGTTACAACTAACTTTTTTATAATTGTTTCTGCAGTTTCCTCTTCAATACTTTCTTTTTTTTTTTAAGTTTATTTATTTTGAGAGAGAGAGAGAGAGAGACATAGCATGAGTGGGAGAGAGGCAGTGAGAGGGAGAGAGAGAGAGATTTGCAAGCAGGCTCTGAGCTATCAGCCTGATGTGGGGCTCAAACTCCCGACCCTGAGATCATGACCCTAGCTGAAATCTAGAATACAACACCTAACCAACTGAGCTACTCGGACACCCCTCCTCTTCAATACTTTCTAAGGATAGAGTTTTTATCTTGTTTATTTATATAACCAAGGGTGAGCACAGAGTGGCAAGGAGAAAGAATACAGATTATAGCTGATGAAGCTGCTTATATTTTCCTGTTGATTACTCCATTCTGTTCATCTCCATTTAAAATCTAACTCTCACTTGTTACACAATATACTCCAGTGAACAAGGCCTTTCATAAAACCCTGCCACCATGTTTGGGTTAACAGTTGAAAAATGGTGAATGAATTAATTTACCTATCAATTAATTTCTAAATAAATGAGTTTCTACTCTAACATAGATTTTTTTGAAGCAAACAAATCACTTGTCCAGAAAGGCATCTCTGTAATTTTTTTTTTCCTAAGGAAGTTTTCCACATACTTCTACAACTCTTATTCAAGTAATCGTGGCTTAAAGCATAGCTAGAATATTTACCCAGGAGTTATGTCTGCTTTGCAGAAGTAAAACAATCACCTAGCATCATATGGCTGTGAAGGAGAAAAAGGGGAATGCAATCTAGTAAACATTGTTCAGCAAATTACTTTGTTTACTGACTATCAAACACATTAATCTGATATGCTTTTATTCTTTATTCCCCCATTAGCTTGTTAGACAATTGGTGTCATCATCCTGATTGAAGGAAAATAACGTTTGTCCTACGTTCACTTAGGCAAGATGCCCCAATTCTGGCTCTTAGTTTAAATTTACTTCACTGCTTAGGGATTTCTTTTGCATTTATTAGTGGGGCTTTTTACTTTTTTTTACTTTTATTTTTTTTAATTGTTTTAATGTTTATTTGAGAGAGAGAGAGAGAGAAAGAGTGTGAGCAGGGAAGGGACAGAAAGAGAGGGAGACACAGAATCTGAAGCAGGTTCCAGGCTCTTAGCACAGAGCCCGACACAGGGCTCGAACCCACAAACCGTGAGATCATGACCTGAGCTGAAGTCAGATGCTTAACCGACTGAACCACCCAGGTGCCCCTAGAATTTTCTGACCTATATCATCAATGGAGTCACTGTTAGTTTCCAATAATTATTTCAATGCAACAGAAGTGTCCAATTGTTAATGCTTCAAGCACAAACCCTTTCTAAAAATGAAATTGAGGGGGTCACCTGGGTGGCTCAGTCGGTTGGGCGTCCAACTTCGACCCAGGTCATGATCTCGCAGTTTGTGCATTCGAGCCCCGCGTGGGGCTCTGTGCTGACAGCTCAGAGCCGGGAGCCTGCTTCGGATTCTGTCCCCCTTTTTCTCCCCCTTCCCTAGTCATGCTCTGTCTCTCAAAACTAAAAATGAACTTGTGGGTGCCTAACCATCTTTAACAAAAGTGCTTCTTCCTTGGCCAGAGTTAAAAGATAGAAGTCCAATTTTTTAATAAATACATTGGTAGAGATTTGTAAATGTGATTGGGATTTTTAATTTTATTACAGGAAGCTTTTCATTTATTCTTCTGTCAAATCACACTGTAATGTGTATATTTTAATTAGAGCATAGCATCAGTTATACTTTAGGTTTAAAAGAGTAACAGGAAGTAGCTGATAAAATATTAATTTTAAGAATTCAACCCATTCAAGCATTTCCGATTTTTAAATAATTGCTGTCAAAGTCAGATAATTCTGAAAGATTGCTGTGCAAATGGCAGACATAACCTGAAATAACACAGTAAGATGAATATTGCAGTTCCAAATACTGGGAAGCACAACCAAATGCATTTTCTTAGTCTGCATGGAGAAACTGTTTCTAATAGCTTTAAAATAGAAGTCTGAAATGCAGGTATATTTAACAGGAAGAGTGGGGTCTAGCTTTTGGAATTGAATATTCACAGGAAAATCTTATTTTACAAAATCTAAAATATGATTCTCCCCTGAAGGGTTGTAATACATCAGTGTATCCTACCTAATTATTTACCATTAGTGGTTGCAGTTATAACAGTTTGAGGAATGGTTACTTTGTTTTCCTTACAAAGCTACAAAGCGAGGATGGGGGTGTTGGAGGGGTGATATTCAAGGCTGGCCATTCTTATTCTCACTCATTTGCATTCTGATGGACTCTCTTGAGAGGAAAAAATAGGAATAGAGTTAGAATGAGCATTCCAGGAACTTAACTTAGGAGTGTATCTGCTGTGGGAGCATCATTACTCCTCAGAGTTTCAGCAGAAAAAGGGCAGAGAACTATGGTCACAGTGAAAGTTGCTTTTTAAGCTTTATTTATTTTTGAGAGAGAGAGAGAGAGACAGAATGTGAGTGGGGGAGAAACAGAGAGAGAGACACACAGAATCCGAAGCAGGCTCCAGGCTCTGAGTTGTCGATGCGGGGCTCGAACCCACCAACTGTGAGATCATGACCTGAGCTGAAGTCAGACACTTAACCGACTTGAGCCACCCAGGCGCCCCCAAAAGTTGCTTTTTAAATCAAAATGTCCTATTGTGCAGAAAACAATGGGAAGTGGGATAAATTTTACATGGTAAAAATAAATGCTTACCTTTCCTTTTGATTTAATTACCAAAAATAGGCTTGAACCATCCCCATTTGGCTCAGAATAAAGAATGGGCCTTGAATAAAAGAAACGCCTCAAATTTTTATATACTTTGGGTGAAAATCAACAAAATTTCAGAAGGATGAAGAGGATTTTTAGATGTGCCTTACGCATGCTGCTAAAGATAACAAGAAATATTATCCTTAGCTCTGAATTCTTTACTTTTGAATATATTTTAGAATTTAAAAATTGGGGGAGAATTGTATTACAGACATAGGAAAAATTATCTGGAGTGAAAGACAAAGGAATGGGGCTTTTTATTGTGTGCTTATGAGGGTATGTGTCCATGAACCCACAACTACAGCATCTGAATTAGATTTCTGGAAAAAATGGAATGTGTAGGAGGCCGTTATAACAGTACAGTGACATGACCTGTTGCTTTCTTTTATGAGAAATGACATGTAATTCCAGGCTAACTTAGGGAATTTAGAGCATTATCTTGAGCTGTTTTACTGCTGGAATCTTTATTAATAAGCTTCTCCTTCTATCGTTTCTGAAATACTCAGATTCAGTAGGTGCAGAAGGGTATAGCCCTCACTTTGACTCCATAGGAAGGGCCCCAGCAGACGTATTTCAAATCGGGAAAACCCAAACCTATCCTAACAGCTGGTAGCAGGGTTTTCAGAAAAGAAGCACACATTATTTAATTACAGAAGATGATTTATTCATAAGCATTAGGAATATGAAATAAATTCAATTTATGAAGATTGGTTTCTTACTCGGTGCTGTTATGTGCAATAAGATATAAGGTTAAGTGGCTTATCCGCAGTGACTTGACCTTTCTCTTTATTTTCATTATCTTAACGATTTGATTTCATTAAGGAAACATTAAACAAGGCATTTTATGGTGAATACCTCAGGCCTGGCACTTCAGAATTCATCTCTTTGGCTATTAGTTGCAAATATATTAAACCCTACACCAATAACTCCTACAGCATTTAAAATTTTCATTCAAAAATTCTTGAAGGTTAGTTGCAAATATATTAAACCCTACACCAATAACTCCTACAGCATTTAAAATTTTCATTCAAAAATTCTTGAAGTTTCACTTCATAGCAAAGTCATTTGTACTTTACAAATTATGGAATTTTATCAATATGTTTTATTTTTGTGGTGGCAGAGGGTAAAGGGTTTAGAAACCTGATTTATTATCCATATCTTGTATTCGTCACTAAAAGCAAGAAAACACATAACATGATCTTTGTCCTTCAATGTTACAAAACAAATGATGTATTAGGAGCGCAGGTGGTACTACAGTCTGTCTTTGTTTTAAAATGATTTCCTACCTAATAACTTATTTGAGCAGAGCTCCTAAGCAAATTTACTTAACACCAGATAAACCCTACCCTAAAGTTTATAATACCTACTTTGATTCACTTTTTTTCCTCCAAATATTCCTTTTCAAAAATTTTAAATAATACAAGAATAAATCTGGTTGGAATCTAGGACTGAGATATATAACCCTTAACATTTTATTAATTACTTGTGTTATTTCCCAGGTCTGCATTGACATAGACACAGATTCAGGGACCAACCCATCTGCAAATTGGCAGATTATAGCAGCAAGAAAAAAAAGTTGATTTAGGGCTTATAAAGTCATGATGTTAATTTAAAAAAACTTAAATATTTATTAAGCTAACATAATTTTTAAAATTAAATTAGTGTCTGTGGTGCCATCAAGTTTACGTATTGTGTTTTCAAGTTTTATTAATTTTTAGGTCACTGCTTTTTAAATTAGCCTTGAGAAAATAATTTAACCTCATAATTTTGTTGGTTTATTTGTTTGGCCTTGACCATAGCATTGCTGACAGTTTGCAAATGACCTCCCTTTTTTAAAATATATAATTTTATCAATATTGAATAAAGAAACAATTATGGATGACTCATTTATCTATACTATTTTTTTCCCTTAACATTTAAGCTGTGACTTGGAATTCTATTATATTTAATTTTAAAAATACCTTTTTTCACATGGATTTAAGTATTAATAACTGTGTTTTTCCAAAATTTTTAATTCATTGGACTGTGACTTATGATAGAGTTCATATATTTAAGTATCAATAATTTATGTCAGCTCTGCAGAAAAGTGGCTTGAAATAAGTGAGGTGGCATTGTTCTGAGTTGAATTGTATCCTCCAAAATTCGTTATATTGAAGTCCTAACTCCCACTACCTCAGAATGTGGCTGTATTTGGAGATAAAGTCTTTAGAAAGGAAATTAAGTTAAAAATTTGGGGCGCCTGGGTGGCTCAGTCAGTTAAGCGTCCGACTTCAGCCCAGGTCATGATCTCACAGCTTGTGAGTTCGAGCCCCACTTCGGGCTCTGTGCTGACAGCTCGGAGCCTGGAGCCTGCTTCAGATTCTGTGTCTCTGGGATTACAAAGTTTAAACAACATCATTTCCTTGTTTGTTGCTGTTACCTACATAACCATCCAATGTGAGAGTCAAATAATTTGAAACCCAGATTTGTGTAAGAAGCATTGAGGAAGAATACGAACTTGCTGAAAATGTACAGTGTAACCCAGTCAAAACACACATAGAAGTTGAAATCAGAGACTGATGTAGTGATAATAAAATAATCACTAATGTGTATCATCATGTGTTGCCATGTGCCATGTACTTTTCTGAATAGTTCACATGTATCAGGTCTTGTAACCATCACAAGTCTATGAGACCTACATATTACAGTTATCTTCATTTTACAGATGAGGAAACTGAAGCCAAAAAAGGGTAAGTGACTCACCAAGGCCATACAAGTACTAAAGGGCAAAAGGATTTGAACCCAAATAATCTAGTTCCAGGATCAATGCTCCATTCAGTGTCTTGTGTTTCTGTTGGTTCCTCTTGTAGTAGTCTCTGCAAGCTGTGATGAAGTGCCATGACAGAGACAAAGCAACTGCAGAGGAGGACACCTGAACTATAGCTGTATATGCCCTTCTGTCAGAGAAGACTAGCAAGCCGGCATCCCCCAAGGAATGGTGAGGGGTGGGGCAAGTAACAGTGTCCCGGGGTCCTTGGGAAAGGTTTCATTTAAGGATAATACAGTCCTGCTTACTTCTCAGTGTGGCGGGTAAGTTTGAGAAGGTCACACTAGAGGTAGGGAGATGAATCACAAATTGTTACATGTGGCCTGAACTAGTGACTGAGTCACCAAAACTAGAAGCAATGATGCTGAGAGTTGCTGAAGATGGCTTTCAAGCTGGCCAGAGAAAAGCAGTGATTTAATCCTTCCCAGTCCCACCATGAAATGTGCAGAATCAAGAGTGAACCCTAATGTAAATTATGGATTCTGGATGATAATGATGGGTCAATGTACATTCATAGATTATAAAAAATGTACCACTGGGCAGGAGGAGCCAAGATGGCAGAACAGCATGGAAGTTTTTTGTGTGTCTCACGTCCATGAAATACAGCCAGACCAACACTAAACCATCCTGCACACTTAGAAAACTGATCTGAGGATTAACACAGCAATCTGCACAACCTGAACCACAGATTTCAGCAGGAAGAGAAAATATTCATTTTTAGTTTCAATTTTTATTAAAAATATTCTTCTTTAATTTTTTTCTACTATATTTTTTACTTTTGTGTAATTTCTTTTCAATTCTACTCTACTTCTATCATTTCATTTTAGTCTACTTCAGTGTATTTTTTCAAGTTTTCAAATAATTTCCTTTTTTGTTTCTTTTTCTCCCTTTTTTTCGCTAATCTATGAAGCCACTTTCAACACCTAGACCAAACACACCTAGGATCTAGCATCATTTATTTGATGTTTTTGTGTGTGTGTGTTTGTTTTTAATTTTTTAATTTTAATACTTTTTTCATTTTAATTTTTTTCAATTTTAATTTTTCTACCTCCTAATTCTTTTTCTCCCTTCAAAATGATGAAACAAAGGAATTCACTACAAAAGAAAGAGTGGGAAGAAATGATAGCTAGGTAGTTAAGCAACACAGATTCAAGCAAGATGTCTGAACCAGAATTTAGAATCACGATAAGAATACTAGCTGGGGTCAAAAATAGATTAGAATCCCTTTCTGCAGAGATAAAAGAAATAAAAGCTAGATAAAAGAAATAAAAAATGCTATAACTGAGCTGCAATATAGATTGATGCCATGGTGGCAAGGATGCATGAGGCAGAACAGAGAATCAGTGATATAGAGGACAAACTTTTGGAGAATAATGAAACAGAAAAAAGGGGAGAGATTAAGGCAAAAGAGCACAATTTAAGAATTAGAGAAATCAGTGACTCATCAAAAATGAACAACATCAGAATCATTGGGGTCCCAGAAGAGGAAGAGAGGAAACGGGTAGAAGGGTTATGTGAGGAAATCATAGCGGAAAACTTTCCTAATGTGGGGAAAGACACAGACATCAAAATCCAAGAAGCACAGTGGACCCCCATTAGATTCAACAAAAATCGACCATCAACAAAGCCTATCATACTCAAATTCACAAAATACTCAGACAAGGAGAGAATCATGAACTATGCAAGAGAAAAAAGTCCTTAACCTACAAGGGAAGACAGATAAGGTTTGCAGCAGACCTATCCACAGAAACTTGGCAGGCCAGAAAGGAGTGGCAGGATATATTCAATGTGCTGAATCAGAAAAATATGCAGCCAAGAATTCTTTATCCTACAAGGCTGTCATTCAAAATAGAAGGAGAGATAAAAAGTTTCCCAGACAAACTAAAGGAATTTGTGACCACTAAACCACCCCTGCAAGAATTTTTTTAAAAATTGTTTAATGTTTATTTATTTTTGAGAGAGATAGAGCACAAGAGGGGGAGGGGCAGAGAGAGAGGGAGACACAGAATCTGAAGCAGGCTCCAGGTTCTGAGCTGTCACCACAGAGCCTGACATGGGGCTTGAACTCACAAGCCGTGAGATCATGTCCTGAGCTGAAGTCAAACACTTAACCGACTGAGCCACCCAGGCACCCCAGCCCTGCAAGAAATTTTAAGGGGGATTCTCTGAGGGGAGAAAAGATGAAAAAATAAATAAATAAGTAAATAAATAAATACATAAATAAATAAATACCAAAAGCAACAAAGATTAGGAAGGACCAGAAAACACTACCAGAAACTTCAACTCTACAAGCAACATAATGGCAATAAATTCATATCTTTCAGTACTCACTGTAAACATCAATGGACTCAATGCTCCAATCAAAAGACATAGGGTAACAGAATGGATAAGAAAACAAGGCCCAGCTATATGCTGTTTACAAGAGACCCATTTTAGACCTAAACACACCTTCAGATTGAAAATAAAGGGATGGAGAACCATCTATCATGCTAATGGTCAACAAAAGAAAGCCAGAGTAGTCATACTTATATCAGACAATCTAGATTTTAAAATAAAGACTGTATCATGAGATGCAGAAGGGCATTATATCATAATCAAGGTGTGTATCCAAAAAGAAGACCTAACAATTGTAAACATTGATGCACCAAATATGAGAGCACCCATTGATAGTAATACCATAATAGTAGGAGACTTCAACACCACACTCAAAGCAATGGACAGATCATCTATCAAAAACTCAACAAGGAAACAATGGCTTTGAATGACACATTGGACCAGATGGACTTAACAGATATATTCAGAACATTTCATCCTAAAGCAGCAAAATATACATTCTTCTCCAGTGCACATGGAACATTCTCCAGAATAGACCACATACTGGGACACAAATCAGCCCTCAGAAAATACAAAAAGACCAAGATCATATCGTGCATATTTTCAGAACACAACACTATGAAACTCGAAATCAACCACAAGAAGAATTTTGGAAAGGTAACAAATACTTGGAGACTAAAAAACTTCCTTCTATAGAATCAACAGGCCAACCAAGAAGTTAAAGAGGAAATTAAAATGTATATGGAAGCCAATGAAAATGATAACACCACAACCCAAAACCTCTGGGAAGCAGCAAAGGCGGTCATAAGAGGAAAGCATACAGCAATTCAGGCCTTCCTAAAGAAGTAAGAAAGATCTCAAATATACAACCTAACATTACTCCTTAAAGAGCTGGAAGAAGAACAGCAAATAAAACCCAAAACAGCAGAAGACAGGAAATGATAAAGATTAGAGCAGAAATTAATGCTATAGAAAAAAAAAAAACAAAAAACAGTAGAACAGATCAATGAAACCCAAAGCTGGTTCTTTGAAAGAATTAACAAAATTGATAAACCACTAGCCAGTTTGATCAAAAATAAAAAGGAAAGGACCCAAATAAATAAAATCAAGAATGAAAGAGAAGGGATCACAACCAACATAGCAGAAATAAAAACAATAAGAGAATATTATGAGCAATTATATGCCAATAAAATGGGCAATCTGGAAGAAATGGACAAATTCCTAGAAACATATACACTACCAAAACTGAAACAGGAAGAAATAGAAAAGTTGAACAGACCCATAACCAGTAAAGAAATCAAATTGTAATCAAAAAACAAGAGTCCAGGGCCAGATGGCTTTCCAGGGGAATTCTACCAAACATTTAAGGAAGAGGTAACACCTATTCTCTTGAAGGTGTTCCTAAAAATAGAAATGGAAGGAAAACTTCCAAACTCTTTCTATGAGGCCAGCATTACCTTAATTCCAAAACCAGATAGAGACCCCACTAAAAAGGAGAACTATAGACCAATTTCCCTGATGAACATGGATGCAAAAATCCTCAACAAGATATTAGCCAATTGGATCCAAGAATACATTAAAAAAATTATTCACCATGACCAAGTGGGATTTATACCTGGGATGCAGGGTCGGTTCAATATCTGCAAAACAATTAATGTGATTCATCACATCAATAAAAGAAAGGACTGGGGCGCCTGGGTGGCGCAGTCGGTTAAGCGTCCGACTTCAGCCAGGTCATGATCTCGCGGTCTGTGAGTTCGAGCCCCGCGTCAGGCTCTGGGCTGATGGCTCAGAGCCTGGAGCCTGTTTCCGATTCTGTGTCTCCCTCTCTCTCTGCCCCTCCCCCGTTCATGCTCTGTCTCTCTCTGTCCCAAAAATAAATAAACGTTGAAAAAAAAATTTTTTAAGAAAGGACAAGAACCATATATGAGCCTCTCAATAGATGCAGAGAAAGCATTTGACAAAATACAACATCCTTTCTTGATAAAAACCCTCAAGAAAGTAGGAATCAAAGGATCACACCTCCAGATAATAAAAGCCATGTATGAATGACCCAGTATTAATATCATCCTCAATGGGGAAAAACTGAGAGCTTTCCCCCTAAGGTCAGGAACAAGACAGGGATGTCCACTCTCACCACTGTTATTCAACATAGTATTGGAAGTCTTAGCCTCTGCAATCAGACAACACAATGAAATAAAAGGCATCCAAATGGGCCAAGAGGAGGTCAAACTTTCACTCTGCAGATGACGTGATACTCTATATGAAAAACCCAAAAGACTCCACCAAAAAACTGCTAGAACTGATTAATGAATTCAGCAAAGTTGCAGGATACAAAATCAACGCAAAGAAATCGGTTACATTCCTATTCACCAACAATGAAGCAACAGAAAGAGAAATCAAGGAATCAATCCCATTTACAATTGCACCAAAAACCATAAAATACCTAGGAATAAACCTAACCAAAGGGGTGAAAAATCTATACACTGAAAACTGTAGAAAGCTTATGAAAGAAATTGAAGAAGACACACACAAAAAAGGAAAGATTCCATGCTCCTGGATAGGAAGAATGAATGTTGTTAAAATGTCGATAGTACTCAAAGCAATCTACATATTTAATGCAATCCCTATCAACATAATACCAGCATTCTTCACAGAGCTAGAACAAACAATTCTAAAATTTGTATGGAACCAGAAAAGACCCCAAATAGCCAAAGTAATCTTGAAAAAGAAAACCAAAGCAGGAGGCATCACAATCCCAGACTTCAAGCTATACTACAAAGCTGTAATCATCAAGACAGTATGGGACTGGCACAAGAACAGACACTCAGATCAACAGAACAGAATAGAGATCCCAGAAATGGACCCACAAACATATGGCCAACTAATCCTTGACAAAGCAGGAAAGAATGTCCAATGGAATAAAGACAGTCTCTTCAGGTGGTGCTGGGAAAACTGGACAGCAACATGCAGAAGTAGAACTTGGACCACTTTCTTACACCATACACAAAAATAAACTCAAAATGGATGAAAGACCCAAATGTAAGACATGAAGCCATCAAATCCTCGAGGAGAAAGCAGGCAAAAACCTCTTTGATCTTGGCCACAGCAACTTCTTACTCAACACATCTCTGGAGGCAAGGGAAACAAAAGCAAAAATGAACTACTGGGACCTCATTAAAATAAAATCTTCTGCACAGCAAAGGAAACAATCAGCAAAAACAAAAGGCAACCAACAGAATGGGGAATATATTTGCAAATGACATATCAGATAAAGGGTTAGTATCCAACATCTATAAAGAATTTATCAAACTCAACACCCAAAAAAGAAATAATCCAGTGAACAAATGGGCAAAAGACATGAATAGACACTTCTCCAAAGAAGACTTCCAGATGGCCAACTGACACATGAAAAAATGCTCCACATCACTCATCATCAGGGAAATATAAATCAAAACCACAATGAGATACCACCTTACTTACCCCTGTCAGAATGGCTAACCTAACAACTCAGGCAACAACAGATGTTGGTGAGGATAAGGAGAAGGAGGATCTCTTTTGCACTGCTGGTGGGAATGCAAGCTGGTGCAGCCACTCTGGAAAACAATATGGAGGTTCCTCAAAAAGATAAAAATAGAACTACCCTACGCCCCAGCAATGGCACTACTAGGCATTTATCCAAGGGATACAGGTGTGCTGTTTCGAAGGGACACAAGCACCCCCATGTTTATAGCAGCACTATCAACAATAGCCAAAGTATGGAAAGAGCTCAAATGTCCATCAGTGGATGAATGGATAAAGAAGATGTGGTATATATATACACAAAGAATGAAATCTTGCCATTTGCAACTGTGTGGATGGAACTGGAGGGCATTATGCTAAGCAAAATTAGTCATTCAGAGAAAGCCAAATATCATGACTTTGCTCATATAAGGACTTTAAGGGACAAAATAGATGAACATAAGGGAAGGGAAACAAAAATAATATAAAAACAGCAAGAGGGACAAAACATAAGAGATTAAATGTGGAGAACAAACAGGGTTACTGGAGGGGTTGTGGGAGGGGGGATGGGCTAAATGGGTAAGGGGCATTAAGGAATCTACTCCTGAAATCATTGTTGCACTATATGCTAATTTGGGAGTAAATTTAAAAAAAATAAAATTAAAAGAAAAAACTGCTAGGAAGTTTAAAAAAAAAAAAAGTACCACTTAGGTACCAAATGTACGTAGTGGGGGAGACTGCATATGTGGGGATATATAGGGCAGGGGATATATGGGAACTCTCTGTAACTCAAAAACATGATCAATTTTGCTGTAAATCTAAAACTGTCCTAAAAAATTATACTGTCCTAAAAAATATATATACTTATATATGTGTGTGTGTGTGTGTGTGTGTGTGTATCACTGATTCATTGTTTTTGTATTGATTCATTAGTTCCACAAATATTTATTGACTGCCTACTATGTGCCAGGTACTGTTCTAAAGCTGGAGGATAAAGCAGCAAATAAAACTCATCAAATCCCCATTTTCATGGAGATTATGAGGAAGTCAGACAATAGCAGATACATATGTGACACTGATAGCAGTAAGTACCATCAAGAAAAATTAAGCGTCTTAAAGGGATGGAAAGGGACATGGGTGGTGAGGAATCTTTTGGATGATTTTCAAGGATCTTCTCTTTTTGATATCTTTTCGATAGGTGTTCAGGGAAGGCCTCTCTGAGAAGGTGAACTTTGATAGACACTGGGGAGAAGTATGAGATGCTGAGGCACACAGAAATCTGAGGACAGAGAAATTTAGGCAGGAGAGAAAATACCCTGAGGCTAGGAAAGGCTTGGTGCCTGTGAGGACCAGCATGGAAGGCTTATGAAGCCTGCAGCTCTGTGAGTCATGGGAGAGCATGGGAGACGAAGTCCAGATCATGCAGAGCCTGGCCAGCAGGGTGAAGATATTGATTTTATTTTGATTGTGATAGAAAAACCACTGGAGGGCTATGAGCTAGAAAAAAAAAAAAAAAAAAAAAGATCTGACCTAATTTACACACTGGGGGACAGGAGTAAAAGCAGGCTGGCTATTAGATCCTGATGGCTTGGAATAAATTGAAATTGATGGGAAGTGAATTGAACCCAAGATGTACTTTTAAGGTAGAACCAAAGGGATTTGATGATGAACTGGACAAGTGTTGAGACCGAGAATCAAGGATGAGACTGACGGTTGGTTCAAATAGGTGAATGGTGACATGGGGAACACTCAGGGACAATTAAGTCTGGGGGGGGGAAAACTAGGAGTTTGGCTCTGCTTTAGGTCAAGATGCTTATTAGACATTCAAATGGAGATGCTGAGGAGGCAGCTGGCTGTATGGAGTTCAGGGAAGAGGTCAGGCCTGGAGATAGATAGTTGAGTCATATGTGCATCCATCACCCAGGCTGGGTGAGGGTGTGAAGAGCTGAGGCCTGAACTTTGGGTTCCTCTAACCTTGAGTGGAGAGTGGTCCAACAAAAGAGACTTAGGACAGAGACACTAGGAGATAAGAGGAAATCCATGTACACATATGCAAATCACACAGCAGGTCACCTGCTTTAAAAAAAAAGTCCAAGTAGCAAATACCATAGGAAAACCATTAAAATTATTAACACAAGAGACTGGGATATGTCAGGTTTTGGTGTATCCAGCAATTAATTTATACCTGAAAATGGGCTCCCCAACCATCCTTTTTTCCCCTGTTCTACTCTAGGACATAATTAAGCTGCCATTTTTTTCCTCAGCTACTAGAGAAACTATCAAAACCTGAACCGTTTTCAGGTTTAACCATGGATAAGAAATGCCAACACAAAGAAGAATTTATGAGTATGTGAATATGACAAGTTGTGAATAAGTGAATGTATAAAAATGAAATATGTCTTGACTTACTGGGAGGGGCTTACTATTCATTTTTTTTCTTATTCTAAAACTTTTATTAATGGTTGCACATAAGAATCACCTAGAGAGCTTTAGAAAAATACCAATGACCATCCCAAACCAATTAAATCAGAATTTCTAAGACGTCAACACTTTTTACATTTTTAACAACAGTCCCCAGGAGGTTCTAATATGGAACCACAGTTGAGAATCACTGTCTCCATCCATATATAATTTTATATAGCTGTAATTATTATAATAAGTACAATGTTTTTTATCCTTTTTACTTAATATTATATCACAAATATTTTTTTTTGCATAATCTTTATAACTTAAGATTTGCATAATATGGTATTAATATACTATCATATGTTTATTTATTGTGCTATAGTTAAGATTTAGATTGTTGCATTTAATATTTTGAGGCATATTATACTGCATTTAATAATTATTCACCTGCCATATTGTATTCTTAAGCAAAATACTAGAACATAATATGTATATAGATCATTATATTCATATTGCTTTCCAAAATGATTTACAATCCCCTGGAGTATTTGGGGAATCAGGTTCATCACAAACTCATCTATATAGAGTATAAAGATTTTTTTAATTTTTTTAATGTTTATTTATTTATATTTTATTTAAAAAATTTTTTTTCATGTTTATTTATTTTTGAGAGAGAGAGAGAGAGAGAGAGCACATGTGGGGAGGGGGCAGAGAGAGAGGGAGACACAGAATCCAGAGCAGACTCCAGGCTCTTAGCTGTCAGCACAAGGCACATGGGGCTCCAAATCACAAACCACAAGATCATGACCTGAGCCAAAGTCTGACACTTAAACAACTGAGCCACTCAGATGCCCTGAGATTTTTTTTTCTTCTTTATTTTTTTTTCTAAAAATCTTTTTTAACGTTTTATTTGTTTTTGAGACAGGGAGAGACAGAGCATGAACAGGGGAGGGTCAGAGAGAGGGAGACACAGAATCTGAAACAGGCTCCAGGCTCTGAGCTGTCAGCACAGAGCCCAACGCGTGGCACGAACTCACGGACCGCGAGATCATGACCTGAGCCGAAGTCGGCCGCTTAACCGACTGAGCCACCCAGGTGCCCCTTTTTTTTCTTCTTTAAATAGCTAGAGTAATAGATCATGTTAATGAGGGTGCTTTGCCTTGCAAACAGTAGAAACCAACTTAAAGTCCCTTAAAACACAAAAGAGAATTATTTTCTTATGTGACTAAAGAAGTTCAGAGGTGATTTGAATTTGAGCAGTGATAAATCTAGGTCCTCAAATAATGGTTCAGGATTCAATTTCTCATTCTCCAGAGGTCATCATTGCATGCTTCTTGATTGGCTTTATTCTTGGGCAGGGTCATTTATCCTGCTACTGTAGATTTTTTCATAATCCCAGCCAGTGATTGGGATTCATTCTGATTGGCTCTGGCTAAATGCATCATTGTGGCTTTTGCTACTAGAATTTGGAATTCTCACATGCCTCTTTTGGATTCAGGTTTGAGGTTACCACTCCAGAAGGACAAAGATTCAGAATGGCAGGGGAGAGGAGCTCTGGAGACATGCCAGGCTATAAAAAAACATGTCTGCAACATAGATTTAATATGATATTTAACTTTTCTCTAAACATCATTCAGGTCAATGTTCTTATATTGTTTTCACACCATGTTTAGGGTGTTGATATAGCAATATGTATGTCATTCTTTTTGAAAATTCATTTATGTAACTAAAGTACTAGAGTAATAGAGTATTTATAAAAAGAAAAAGAAATGATTTTAAGAATCAGGCCTTTATTTTTTAAGGAATATATAGATACTCCTTTGATATCTGCAGGTCAGGCTTTGGCTCAAATGCTTATTTGTGAAAGTTGAAATGGAGACTCCTACTGTTCCATGTGATAGTTCTTTGGAACATCTTGTGCTTCCACTAGTCATGTCTCTGTTGAATTTTAGGAAGGGGGAATATTCAGCAGCTCCCAAGAATGTTGCTTTTTAATTTGTTAGCGGTTTTTGGCAAAGATAAGCCATAACTTTAAACAGTTCACCACCGTAATTTTAAAGTTTGCAAACCAAACGAGCGGTCATCAATAACGGAAGTTGTTTCAGTAACGCTGAAAATTATTAATCATTTATTCAAGGTGACAGGGTGTAACACTCAGGCCTAAAATATGCTTATCCGAAGGAAGGATGAGAAAGCAATATAACACTCCCCCCCCCCAGAACCAGCTTATTTATATGGTGTATACAAGGTACAGAGCAGGAAGATGGAATTTATGTTCATTGCTGAGAGCAGTGCATATATGTTATAATCTAAAATGTGATAAGGTCAAGATTATATCAAATTTTATCTATAGTGATACTGAAACATTTGGTTACATAAAAAATATTGTATACCAAGTTTTATATGTGCTTCTTTTTGTTTTCCCCTATTAAAATTAATGTGATCTCTAATAGCAGCATGCCATGTTCCTATGATACAGAAGGTGCATTTTAATGTGCTATATTAACAAGAATACTGCCTAGGAAAGGTTTTTGTTATGTTTTTCTTTAGTGTTGACAAATTGAAGTCATTTGGTAAGACAAAGAGTGGAAACATAGCAAGGTAGAAAACACGTATAATATGACACTGTATAATACTTTGAGATGACGAATCATATTAATTTTTTATGTAGGCTGAAATTACCTGATAAAATATATCTGCTACAGATAAATACACAATCAAATGTATAGATTGATATTCTTAAAAATTGATGTTCATAGTAATTTGGCTTTTAACTTTAACTCATAAAGTTTACCTTTAATTCATTATATATTAAAGGTAGTCCAGAGACTAAAATCTCTAAAAATAACATTGGTATTCATTTACCTAAGAATGAAGACATTCTTCACACTTAGAATTTGTAAAAATGCTTTTGCAACTATTGATTAGATACAAACTTCTCATTACATATTAATTTCTAGATCTTCAAATCATTGGGCCCTTCTACACAATCTGTCCTTGCAAATGTCCCATAGTGGACATAATATTTATAGATGATCTCTACATTTCTATAATTCAAATATGGATTCATTCTTGCAAGTTGTGTCTTCCTTAATTTATTCTTAAAATAAGAGCTAGTACTTACTGAGTATTTCTATATGCCACTATTCTTCCAAACAATTTACCTGGATGTTGGCGCTATTTTACAAATAAGTAAGCTGAGTCAAGGGAAGTTAAGTTGACAAACACATAGGTCTTAAGTAAAGGCATTCTGGCTATGGGTGCAACACTGTATGACCTCTCACGAAGCCTTATGTAACCTGAAGAGTAGAATTTCTCTCTCCTTTGTAAGAGTTAAAGTGTTCACCTACAGTGATATCACAGAGTGGTAAAAGAGCTGTCGAGGTAGCTGAAGCTTTTTTCTAGGACCGCAATCCATGAACTTTGAAGGAGATACCAGGAAGTAGTGAAGTTTTGACTAAATTTTCCCATAAAATGTGAAAACCTTAGAAATTTGTCAATGACTGTGTCTTTTTAAAAGTCAACATGAAAATTAATTTTAGTTATTTTTATTGACTCAACGGTAGTAAATCTTACAAAAGCCTTTGAAAATTTCTCCTAGCATGGTTCTTACTTTGTTGAAGAATCACACAGATGTTATCAAATTTCCTCTGTCTCTCTTTCTTTCTCTCTGGTAGTATGAAATACAATAACTACTAGTAAGCCCAATTTGGTGTCATTGCCTTGATTTGTGCTAAGACAGTAGCACAAAATTTTTCCCAACTATTATTTTCTTATTTTTGGCACCTTCAGTTTAAATATTGACAGAGTAAAAAGGCAAATAATGTTTTAGTATTATTATAAAAATAGTTTTGGCTTCATTGAGGCCCTGAAAGGGTCTCAGAGACCTGAAGGCTTTGAAGATCTCACTTTGAGAATCATTGCTCTAAGGGAATATTGTTTATATCATACACATCACAGATATTTGATATTAATTCCTTTAAGTAAACATTACAACAGTGCCTACTTTTCTGCCTTTCACTTACTGTCATAAAAGTTAATATTTACTTTCAAAACCATATGCATAACTGGAAGAAGTACTTCAAATAACTGTCCAGTTATGCACTGAAAATCTTTTGTTGATATGAAGAAGAGTACATTTTTAAAAAATATTCATTATCTCTATGATCTTGAGCAAGTTGCTCATTTATCTGTGGCTTAGTGAGGCAGTTGGCTTAAATTAGTGATTGGCAGTTAGGGAAATACTGTCTCCTGAGGGGTTGTGCAAATATATATATATTGTGGCATTTTATTCTACTGAATTTGTTGTTGCAGTTGGGAAGGGGGATCGCTGGCATTCAGTACCCCAGGGTCAGGGTTGCTAAATGACTTCCCAGCCAGTGAGTCCTGCTTAAATAAGTCCCAAATGCCAATAACGATGATACCATCTTTGAGAGAAACACTGGAGCTTTCTATAGTCAAATGGCAAATGCCTTACTCCTCCAGGTGGAATACATTTGACACAACAGTAAGTGTTGTGTCAAAGGAGAAGGGAAATGACAACATATTGCTAGAGGGATATGTGCTAAATGGATGAGCCTGAGCTCGCTCTCTGTCCTTGATGGTAGAAGAGTTGAGAATGGAAGGAGGCGAGATTGATGGCATTTGTGAGAACACCGGGCCTTCCTTGAGGCCTTTCTCCACCCCAAGCTCTGGGTAGTATATCAAGATGATAAAGTCCATTTTCAAATATGTGATAACATAACTGAATTAAATGTTCCAAAAGATATTGTACTTATGTTTCTTTATCATGCAATCGAATGCAGTATGAACAAAGTTCTGGAACAAATGAAACTCTTATTTTTTTTTTTCCCATACACTGACATAGAAAATCAGAATAAAAGAGATAGGTTTACTGTTTTCAGATTCATTGAATTTTATTTATTTATTTACTTATTTATTTATCTTAAAACAATCCACATTGTTTTAAAATAGGAAATTTATATTCCAGAAAGGGAATAGACTTTGGAATAGATTCCAAAAAGGGAATCACATACTTAGTGGCCAAATGAAATGGACTCCCAATAAAAACAAACAACTGGAGTTTAAAAGAGTATGGCTGGACCAGATATTTGGAATTTATCTGCATTTTAACATTTGAGTCACATAATACTTCTTAATTATTGAGAACTTATATGAGTGAAGCTCAAGTTTTGTTGCCGCTGTTTTTTAGTTTCAGTGTCTTATAAAGCCCAGCTTTTTAAGTTGAAGTGACTATCAGAAATTATTAATTAAAGCAAGAGGTGTTAATATTTTATGCAATTTTATCATGCAACACTCTTAATCTTTGTGTGTGTGTGTGTGTGTGTGTGTGTGTGTGTGTGTGTGTGAGTTAGCTAGTTAGCTGGGAGCTTAAACTCCAGCCTCTTTTCTGCTCTAGTATTGTGGGTTCAAGATCCCTAAGACATTATTTACCAAAGGACAGAGAAAGGCCAAAAGTACTCACTTAGTTTCTGTTTCTTTGGTTGCCTTGGTAAAAGAAGTGATTGAGGAAAAAATTTTAAACCAGAAACTTTTCCCTAATGATTATCGTTTCTACTTATCTAGTATTTAGTACTTTAGATCATGCCCCTCTTACTCCTCATTTTATTAGTTATAAGAAACTGACCAATTCAGTTTGCTTTTGAAATCAGAACAAGTAGATTACAATCCTAGCTCTGTTTTCATCAGCTCGGTGATGTGGGCAAGTTTCTTAAGCTTTCTGGGACTCCGTTTTTTCATTAGAAAAATAAGTAATGTATATTACACAACTATCGTGAGGATTAAATTATTTTCAACTTATAAATTGCAATGCTTAATGCCTGGCAGAAAGTTGATACTTAATAAAAACTGTTCTCCTTTTTTTAGTTCTTCCTTTAAAAAGTAACACTAATAAACACAACACTTCTGGATACATACTTATTTTAGATTATTTTTACTTTGCTTTGCCCTAGTTTTGATCTAGCGTTCAATTCCTTTGGAGATCTTATTTTATATTTTGGTAGAGGCTTTCATAGATTTGAAGTTTGGGTCTAGGTAATAATTACTAATGTTGTTCCTCTTCTGAAGGGGAAAAGCTGTGGAAAGAGAGTGTTTTCGAAAGAGGAGATGTAGTTAAGGTGGCTCCATAACTACCTAGGACTTCACGCAGCATCTGACATACAACAGGGCTCTTATGAAATACTTGCTAAATAATGTGTATATTCCATGTCTGCTGTTCTTTGCACGGGGAACCTCTAAATGTGCTCATGGGCAGGGTAAAGCCTCTTTTCAGGGTTTGGCTCAGCACTGGACATTTTTTATTAACATACTTTTATGTGACTATACAAATTATAAATGTATGATGATAAAACACAAGGAAGAACAAATAAGAGTTTAAAAATAATCTACAGTCACAGTTCTCAGTGTCGTAACTACTTTAACATAGACATGATTTTTAAGCAAAATCAGGACCTGACGTTTAACATCATATCCCTACATGACTACTTTTAGGGACAAATATATGAGAGCTGGCTACATTAAATCCACACTTTGAAATTCACATTTTAGCATTAGTGAGACAAAATGAAGTTTAGCAGAAAATTCAAAATGGAAATTTGGGCAGTTTTAAAGCAAACAGAATTCTTGAGAACCCAAAGTTTTCAAAGGATTGACTACTGTTTTTAATAAACAGTAACATTTAACAGTATCTTATTTATAATTTCTTCAAGTCCATATTAACACTACTTACTAAACTATTATTTTTATGAATTATGAAGTTGCCTAATACTTTGAGCCTATTTATCTGGAGGACTGGTTTCAGTTTTCAATCATTCCTAACCTTGAATTGAAGTCTAGAATCCCTCTGCCATAGAAAAGAAACAGAAGGCAATGGACAGGACAGCAAAGCTTCACTTGCTCAGCTCCCAGCTTTTAGCACAAAATCTCTGTCTACACAAGTGGTGTCACTCTTCCTTTCACCTGCTTGTGAATGTGAAGACAGACAGGACCACACCAGGTCAACCTGGTTATTGACTTCCGGCATCTCACTTCAAAGGTGACTGGGATTCACCAACTGTCTCAGAGATGTGTGAAAACTTTGCCCTAAGGAACTCTGTGGCCAATAATAGGTTGAATTTGAGAGCATTGCTTTGAAAGTTTATGAAGACTTCCCAGGGCAAGGAGAGGTTGAGCTGTGACTCCAGCCCTCTCCACTAGCATTTGTAAACATTCTTTTAAATCCTGTTGTCAAAATTTAAATATCACCTATAGTTTTTCTAACAATAGTAAATTATGAGAAGGAAAATCTTGCCTTTGACTTTTCAACAACACATATGTACCTTTAACATTCTAAATTTGGTTCCACCCTGGTAAGTTCTGCTTGGTTGAATCAACTAAAAACTTGCACCTCTTCACATATTGACTTCTAGAACAGCTTGCATGGTTGTTGGTGTTAAGTGCCTATGTCTACACAAGACTCAAAGAAGAGGTAAAAGCGTAATTAGCCTTTATTGCACTAATTCTGTGATTTAAAATTTGCTTGGAGGTTCTCTTAAAAGTTTTAATACAATTGGTAGCTATTTAAGAAAAGCGCAGGTCTGTAATTCTATGCACTAGGCTTAACGTTAAATTTTCATTACTTTCTGATGCCAATATTGACTATTTTTGTAATTAAATCCAGTTTTCACTTCCCATTCCAAGCCAGGCAATCAAGCCAGACAAGTTTAGCCTTCTCTTCCCTTACTTTGAAAAAGCATATTTGGTGATCCCTCGGTTTACTCAATTATTTTCAAATGCTACGGTTGACTCTCATCCCGTCCCTGTCTCATGAGAATATATACAAAAGTTAATAATGGCAGCAAGAATTGAGGTTTATAATTATAGAGAGTACTGACCCTTGGAACAGCATTTTCAAAATGATCGTTCTTTACTTTTCTTCTAAAGTTAAAGATTCAAGTAAAGAATGAGAATTCTGGCCTTGCTCATCCACACAAAGACCTCAAGAAGAGCTGCTCTGTATTCATCCTATGTGTAAAATAGCCCTCCCAAAGGAACTCCAGACCATCATTGTTCTCCCCTGTTTCTTCAGTAATTGATTCAGGAAGCTTACTTGAAGAATGGGGTTTTCCACTCTATTATCACTACCACCGAATATGTTACACATGGATTGTCAAAAATTTGAATGCAATAAAATGAATAGCAATACATCTACAATGAATATAATTTAGTCCTTCGTGATGTAGAATTTGCAGTTGTGCAGACCTCCATTATGAACATCAAGGATAATTATGTTGTAGCTATAAAAAATATAGGAAATGGACTGAAACAGCCTTCGTCCTTTAATACTCCGCAAGTTGTTTGAAAAATGGAACGCTTCTCTCACTCATTTACTTGTCTTATATATAGGGGAAGACATAGGGGAGTGAGGAATTGGGAGATGATGAGCTGAGGGCGATGGGTGTGTGGGATGTAGATTTTATTTTGTAAATGTATTACAAGTATAAAAGAAATAGCGACAGGAGCCAGCCTCCACAAGTATCCACCATAAATGTAATCAGAGGCAGGGACAGAAAGCGTGACAGTGAGTCGTGTTATATGGTCTCTGTGATGAGACAATGCCAACTTGTTCTCTTCTTTCCTAGGGAGTTCGAGTCGAACAATAAGTGGAAGACTCTCTAGCTTACTCACCAGGTCATGACTTGACGGTTAACTTGATCTCTCTTGTCACTTCCTCCCACCCCACAGGGATTCCCTGCCTCCCTTGGAATTTCGTGCCGGCTAGACTATGCAAAGATAGACACTTTGCAGGGCTATGGTGCAGGGTGTCAGGTCATCTTGAGTCATCCCCAGCTTCCCTTCAGGCCCGCTGATTCTCTTGGGAACGTGGCAGGCGATGAGCCAGTGTGGCAAGGTTTCCCTTCTCTAGATCCCCAAGTATAATTTTTTTTTTTAATGTTTATTTATTTTGGAGACAGAGAGAGACAGAGCATGAACGGGGGAGGGGCAGAGAGAGAGAGGGAGACACAGAATCTGAAACAGGCTCCAGGCTCCAAGCCGTCAGCCCAGAGCCTGACTCAGGGCTCGAACCCGCAGACCGTGATATCATGACCTGAGCCGAAGTCGGACACCCAACCGACTGAGCCACCCAGGGGCCTCAACTAGATCCCCAGGTATAGAGGGGAGAGCCAGCCTTGCAGCTTCTGGGCCCCGCTTTGCTCTGGGTTAATTCCTCCCCATTCCATTTCAAAATGTAGTTAGGGTTTATCCGCTGTGTTGCCAGAATTGCCACGTTTTGGGGGCAGGTAGATCAGGCATTTCTTCTCACAAGCTGCAGCTTCCTTCTGGGTTGAGGCCTCCTGGAAGGCTTCATTTCCCGCTGAATGCCTGATGAGAGGTGCTGCTCACAGTGAGTCCAGTTAATATATAGCTCCTCCAGCTGAGACCATTTGTCTGAGGGATATTTCCATCAGTTACAATTGGATCCTGAAATATTTTCCCGTCGTATGCTACGGTCTCCTTGAGCACTATAAAAAAAAAAAAAACAACTTTTTTTAAAGCTCTGTAGTTTTACTGATAGGAGGAAGCCTCCCTCTAAATGAGCAAGACTCAGCAGGTCTGGCAGAGCTAACCTTGATCCTTCCTAGCTGGTGTCTTATTGCTGCTTCTTGCCCAGCCTCCTTTCTGTTTTTTAACCTGGTCTCTTCTTTTATGTTCACTTATTTCATTACTTGAAAGGAAACAGCAGGACCTGGAAACTCCAGTCCAGTCATGCTCTTGGACTCCTGTCTTGCCCTGCGGTCTCTTGTGATCTAAATTTCTTTCTCACTATTACATGCAGTAGCTGAGAAGCCTGGGGACTCTGAAATAAACCGAGGGAGTGTATGAGGACGTGTTTGTAAGTGCGTGAAGCCAGGTATGTCTCCCATATCGCTATCTGATCTCAGGCTGGCTAACTGCAGATCTTGCGGCCTCCCTCCCCAAATAGAGGTTTTATGGCCACACAGAAGTGTGAGTTCCTACATTTAATTACCACATATGGTGAGTTAGAACATGCTCAGTGCTGATTTCACACTTGCGAAGCAATTGAAGGATGGTCCATTCTTAGATATTTAATTGCCTCACGGCTGGAGAATAGGTATTGCCACAGGCTGGTTTCACAAAGAAAAGCCACTGCCTGGATGCTCTGGTTTAGGCTGGCCTCCTTTTCTTGAGCAAAGACAATGTGAAGTCCAGCCTTCTTTTGTAATACCATGTTTGCTATCTTCTGTATTTTTTGCTTTCTCCACTGCCTGTTAAAACACACACACACACACACACACACACACACACACACACACTTCAAAATTTAAAAGAAATGATATTTACGTTGGAAACTGACCACACAGTATTCAGGTAAGGAGGACATATGTAGCATTCTACTACAAATACGTATGCAGTTTTATACTTTTCATATGCATGGTTTTATTTGGATTCTTATGAGTGGCTATCTTTTTCTTAAATCTCTTAAATTCATTCAATAAAAATGTTGGCAGCTATAATATGCCAGATACTAGAGTTTTAAATTTCATATCTCATAATTGTTTTTTTTCTTATTGACTTTCATATTGTGTATTTAAAATCATTATTTTGAGTTTGTGCTTATGTACTATTTTCAAGCTGAGCAATTTTTACTTTCTTGAAGAATTCCAAAATACAGCTTATATTTTTATTTGCAGTATTCAATGGAATCAGTGATTTCCAACTCACTTAAAATGCTAGGTTTCTAATCAAATTGATTTGTTTTGTAGTATTTTATGTGGTAATTAAAATGTTTCTTTGATACACACTTCAGTACATTTTGTTGCTATGGATTCATTTCTCACATTTACTTCCTAAGCCTAAGGAAAAAAAAAAATTAAAAATCAAGCCCAGAGTATTTCCATTCTGGATGAAACCTAATACTTTTTAAGTTCTAGCTTTTTTTACTTAAACCAGGAGATGAGTTGTTAAAGGACATGATTGACCTCCATGATGTCAACTTCAAAAATCAATCAGGCCAAATACCATTCCCCATTAAAAGAAATGAGGGCTTTTTGAGAATCGCTGATTCCTTGACAGCAGCAGCAGTAAAGGTACAAGATGAACGGGAGATTTTTTTATGCCAGAAATAGGGAAATTCTCAAAAAATGATGAAATATGTCAAAGGTACAAAAAGACAGTTTGAATGAGTTCCCACAGGCCCCATTGAGGACAATGTGGGCATTAAAAAAAAGAGGGGTGCTTGGGTGGCTCAGTCAGTTAAGTGTCTGATATTGGATTTCAGCTCAAGGGGTCATGATCTCCCAGTTCACGAGTTTGAACCCCGCAACGGGCTCTGTGCTGACAGCTCAGAGCCTGGAGCCTGCTTCAGATTCTGGGTGTCCCTTTCTCTCTCTGCCCCTCCCCCACTCTCGCTCTATCTCTTTCTCTCTGTCTCTGTCTCTCAAAAATAAGTAAACATTAAAAAAAAAAAGAAAAAGAAAGGCAGAGGTGCATTAAATTGAATAAAACAAGAATTCATAGGTCCAAACTGATAATAAATACATAAGGAAAAATACAATGCTATTCCTTACTACCTGGTAAACAGAGAAGACTAATAAATAAAACGGAGTTAAAAACTTGCCATTTTGCAACCTTCCCAGTAAAATTGATTCAAGCTGGGATAATCAATAGATTAAATCTAAGGGAAGGAAGTTTGATGAAGAACGAGATAGTTACATAGTCTCAAAATATCTCTTCACAAAGTACTTAATAATTATAAAGGAATAAAATAGTGTATAGTGGGGAAACAGGATGCCATCTTAATCAAGTGGATTGACATTAACATCACCAATAGGAGGCAAAGTTACATCCAGTGTTACCAAATGTGAAACCATGAGAAAGACACATCACTCGTGTAGCAATCCAACCAAAAATGGCTAATCTGAATTCAATCATCAGAAAACCAAATCCTTAATCAGTATATTAAATGAAATAACTGGGCTGTATTCATCAGAAATGCCAATGACATGAAAGACAAAAAGAGGCTGAGGAATATTGCTAAATTACATGAGAATAAAGAGACATGACAACTAAACACTGTATGTTATCCTAGACAATATCCTCAATCGAAAAAATATGTATGAAGGAGATTGAAACAATTGATAAAATTGAAATGTGGGCTTTAAAATGTTGTACCGATATCAAGAGTCTTAAATATAATAATTGTACTGTGATTATGTAAAAAGTATATAGGATATTGAGAATAAAGGGGCAAGACATGTGACTTACTCTCACAAGAGTCAGAAAAAATATGTATATTTTTTAAAGGTTTAATATGTAATGTAGATGGGTGAAAGAGATAAAGAAAATGTTAAAAGTTGGTAAATCTCAGTAATGAGTAATCAAGTGTTTTTGTAGTGTTTTTGCAACTTTCCTGTAAGTTTGAAATGATTTCAAACACAAACTTAAAAGGAAAACAAACAGAAGAGAAACAATAAGCCAACCCATTTTTATAGAATGCTTACTATAGCCCCATTACTCTAAAAAACAGATGAACTAAGAAACACCAAAGTCTCCATTAGAATTTTTAAATCAAACGTGAGTAAATTATACTACCTTAGCACATAAAATTATTAATCAAGTAACTCTTATGTAATAATATAGTAAGGTCTGTATTCAAGTTATGTAATAAACCTTCATAAGATAGGAAGGCACATTTATTTATACCATGGACATTCTCTGATCATATGAAACTACAGGGTTCTAAGTTTTTCCTAAAGTCCTGGAGAATCAAATTTATTATCTGGACTTATTATTACTGTATTAGGCCATGTATCTATCTATGTAGTAGGAAAACATTGCCCTAGAGCTCGTGACACTTAATTTTTGGACCATTTCTGTCATTTAAGAGCTGTTTGACTTAATCAAGTCAGTTAACTGTGTGTGGCCTCCGTTTCCTCACCTGTGAAAGGAGGAAGGTGAACTTTAGGATTGCTGAAAGCCTTTTTACCTTGAAAGGCCTATGATTCTACACAGAATGGAAACTTTAAGAGCTGATGGAAATACTGGATATATTAAATATCCTTTGATAATCTGCAGTTAGAATGCAAAAGCAAATGGTCAGACTTCTATAGAAGTTACCCATTTTGATGCTAAAAACACTTTTATTTTTCCAAGTGCTCCCATACCTTTCATTTTATATGACATTCATGGGAAAGCTGCTGTGAGATACATAAGGCATATTTCATCAATCCAATTTTTCAGGAAACAAAACAGGCCCTGAGAGGTGACCTTTATATCTGTAAATAATATTAATATTTCTTTCTTGGTTTATCAACTTTAGAAATTTGGATTCACATAAAATGAGACAATTAATGCCCCATATACTTCCCTCCATCTCTGCCCAATTACATACCCCATCTTTTTACATTGTCAATGTTTGTATCACTTGCATTCTTCTACATGGTTGATTACTCTGTGTTTTGCCAATAGGTTCAGTCAAAAACAATTTTTTTAAAGTAAAAAGCTTTTGGAATGCTATAATAATGTGAGTATTATCACCTAAGGCAGAAAGTAGCATGCTTTGGCCTATAAAGGAGATCTGAAGAAATGGGTGATTTTTGTTTGTTTCAATAAATTGAATTATTTTCTAAAAAATCACTGTAAGACAATTACAAGCCAATCTTAAGAGAAGTCATATAGCATTACTGTGCTCGAAAGTGCTCATCAACACGATCAGGAAATGTGTTTATATTAATATTTGAGAATTATTTAATTAAAGTCACATTATTTCAAAATTCTCCAGAGAAATTATGGACTACTGAGAATATATTCATACCCCCTAAATATCTGCAAATGCCACTTTGAAAAAAAAAACTATCCTAAATCATCCAGCATTTTTTATTATTTATGCTTTGTAAAATCCCTTAGCATAAATCTCCAATTCCCACAATATATTCCATTTGTGTATGTGTGTTGGCGGGGGGGGGGGGGGGGTTATGCTTATATTTAGTAACAGTGAATTAGAATAAAGTAAATAAGTGACTTCAATATAGGAATTCTGATATCCTTTAATATGCCAGGGCATAATTTGTCTCATTTGTTTCTAGAACATTTGTATTTTTCCCCCTTTGGAGTAAACCACAAGGGCTAGTAGTTTATATGTTGTGAAATAAACATTCCTGTCTAATACAGTGTGGGGGTTGGGAAACAAGGCCAATATACAAAATAAATCACATTTGTCAAATGAACATTTCAAATAAAAAATTAAAAAAAAACTATCACAAGCATGGTGGATATATCTGGCACATAGAGGATGCTCAATATTTATTGAATAAGTCTGAAATTTGTCTTTCAAATGCATTCTTTTTGTTTTTCAATAAATTTACATTTCGAAATTAAAAGGATACATGGAGATCTAACTTTGTGTTAATAAATCTGTATTCTTTGAAGAAGAATATTCCAAGTATTAAGGTCAAATTGATTCTTCTTTTTCAATTTACTAAATATCACACAATATTATAGTTTGTTTCCGATTTAGACCATGATTTCTTCATGCATCATGTCAGTTATTTGAAATTTCTAATTAATTTTCTTTTTCTTGTGGATAGAATTAGAATATGTTTAATCTTGTCAAATATCATCCAGTTTATCAGTAAGAATATTTCCTACAGTAATATTTTCCACTTGAGGACATATTCTTTAGAACCTTCAGATTTTCTGTTACTATTTGGATTGTTGATTTTCTAAGCTTGCTGAACAGCTTTCATCCAATAATTATTTTTCATAAATTTCTAAGTCAAGTTCATTTTTTTCTTGGCTGCCATGACCTTATTTTTCTTGCATTACTTTTTCTTTTGCTTTAATATATATCTCCCAATATTTTTCCCCCAGAAAGTATGCATAGGAGATAAAATTTTCTAAGCTCTCGCATGCTTGAAAATGTCTTTGGACTGGAAAAATAATTTAGATAGGTATATAATTCTAGTTTCAAAAGAATTTTTCCTCAGAACTTTTAAGGCATTTTCCATTATCTTCTAGCAACTGATTTTGTTGGGGAGAAGACTGACACCAGTCTGATTCTCATTTCTTTAGAGATAACCTGTTTCTTCTCTCAGAAAATTTTTGGCTCTTATTTTTTGACATGGTTAAGTTTCAGAAATGGTGCCTGTGTGGGGATCTCTGATTTTTCATCCCTTGGTGATCCTTTTAAGTTAAACCATTCATTTAGTCAGCAAAGTAGAGAGACTACCTTTATGTACCAAGCAGCCGCAACAGGAGCCTTAGCGCCTCAGAGGTGAGTTATTCAACTTCTTTAGAGAAAACAGCTTTGGTTTGAGCTAACTTAGGGTACACATCACCCCTGCACGTGGATGTGGGAGTAGAGAATTTTGGAAGGTGGACTGAATAGCTTTTCTGTAGATATTAAACCAATACCCTTGATTTCTGCTTCACTTTCTTCTGGATTCTTGCCAATTCCCAGCTTGAACTTCCAACTTTCTTCCGTGCAATTTCTTAGTTGTAAATTCCTTGGCTTCAGTTTATAACAATTTAACTGTTATTGAGCTGTGTTTCTGGAAGTGTTGTAGGTGCTTCACATGACTTGGCCAATCCACACAACAACCGTATAAGGGAGGTCCTATAATTATCTACATTTTATAATGAGGAAACAGACTTGTTCAAATTCATACAGATTATGACTGACCGAGATGACATTTGAATCCAGACAGTCTGTGATCCCATCCCCCACACATCTTGGAGAAATATATAGAAATCTTTGAGTCCCTGATCCTGGGATTTATTATGAACTTCTTTTCTTTCACATAGTTTTAAAAATAGGCACTTCTGTGGAATGTGAGATGTGAAGGCCTCAAAGAGAAGGCATGTGTTCCGTCTGCAGCCTTTAATTGAAATCTATCCGTACTTCCTGAAATGCTAACTATACAAACCCTGCTGGCCAATCTGGGTCTGTGTAGTTGCTCTGGCTGGGAGTTTATGTAGCACCACAATGGCGGACAAGGGGTAGCCAGAGGCTTACTTCTAGAGGGAACACTGCTTTGGCCACTCATTCCCATTGCTTTAACTACCCTCTTCTGTCATGGCTGGAAAAACCTCGTGTTGACAGAACCTAAAGATGCAGAAGAATTTCCCTACTCCTGGCCCTGCTCATTTCTCTGATTGGTCTGGTCTAGGCCTGGCAGGCAGAAGGCCGATCACCAAGGGAAAGTAGCACGAGAGCGGAAGGAAGGCAGGAGTGAGAAATGGAATTTGTGTGGGAAGCTAGGCTTGGCTCCTGTTCCCTAATGACTGAATGCCCCTAATATGTCATGTGTTGCTCTAGGTGTTCTACATCTATCATTCTATCTAATTTTTATAATAACCCTGCAGCAAAGGTATTATTATGGCAGTCTTATAGATTAGGACACGAAGGCTTAGAGAGATTAAGACATTTGCCCAAGGTTACACAGGTAGTATGTGCATCTAGCTTTAAAGTCTGTGTCAACTCCATTCTGTCATGTTTTCTCTTGACGCCTGAGTATTTGGAATGGAACTGGTGTTTGTGCATGTTCACCCTCCCTCCTTCTCTCTCAATACACTCATACACACACACACACACACACACACACACACACACACGCACATATGAATTAACCAATTAAACTAATACTTATTGGACAGTTATGTACTAGGTTATTTGGTACAGTCACATGATTGATATACTCCCCTCCATGTGTCAAATGATGCCTCTCAAGCACACCATGATGTAACTGCCTAGGGAATATGGGGACCAGGTATGGGATCTGTGCTCAGGTGGGTGGCTGCCTGTAGATCAGGCCTGGAAATGCTAGAGAAGAGTCCTTTGCAGAAGAATTCCTCCTCTGCTACTGGGTCTGCAATTCTGACTCAAGGTTCACACTCTTGAGGTGAAATATTTTGCCACATTAAGAAGCACAGGAGGGGCGCCTGGGTGGCGCAGTCGGTTAAGCGTCCGACTTCAGCCAGGTCACGATCTCGCGGTCCGTGAGTTCGAGCCCCGCGTCGGGCTCTGGGCTGATGGCTCAGAGCCTGGAGCCGGTTTCCGATTCTGTGTCTCCCTCTCTCTCTGCCCCTTCCCCGTTCATGCTCTGTCTCTCTCTGTCCCAAAAATAAATAAACGTTGAAAAAAAAAATTAAAAAAAAAAAAAAAGAAGCACAGGACCTTGTTAGGAGCCCTTATCACCTAGTGTGAATGAAATTATGGGATTTCTTCAAAATGATAGTGCAATGTATCACAAAATGGTCACAAATTACTTATGTCCCCATAGGCATGTCCCTTTACAAGGAGATTTTTACCATGCCTCTCATCAAAAGGCTGAGTTTATTTCTCTCTACCTTGAAACTGAACTTGGCCAGGTAATTTCCTTTGGCCAGTAGGACATTAGAAAAATGTAGTGCAGAGGACATAAAAGTGCTTGCAACTAGAATTTGCCTACTGCTGCAGGGAACCCTTCTGCTCCCATGTGAATAAGCCTCCTTGAAGATGAGAGGCTATGTGAAAAAAGGCCTTTGGTGTCCTAGCTGTAGCCTCCGACAAGGGGAGGAGACCATTTCAGATCACTGAGCCCCAAATGAGCTAGCTTAATGCAAAAGAACTAGCTAGATGATTTACAGGATTGTGAGACAGAAATGGTGGCTGTTTCAAGTCACTAAGTTCTGTGGCATTTTATTATGAGGCAACTGCTAACTGATTGTATGTATAAAGATAGTCATATATATTACATATAGTTTATATTATATATTACACCACATATATAGTCATATTATATTGTAGTTATATATATATATATATATACATATATATATATATATATGTTTTATGGATAGATTATAGATATACAGATTGATCTAGATCTAGATCTAGAGTTGAAGTAGGTTGGGGAAGGGGCATGAGACACCAGGGGAAAGACTGAAGGAAAAAGGCCTTGATTAAATTTGTGCACCCCTGAGGGCTCTGAATGGGTAGAGGCAGAGGATCCCTTGAGGAGAGTGACATACAGAAAAGGAGAAAGGGAATACATTAAAAACAAGCTTCACCCTTCCTCATGATTGATCTTTTTATAGCTCGAAAAAGAAACATTTAGAATGTCAGCACTTTTTCTCAGCGTTAGGGTTTTGCTGTAATTTGAACAATCTAAAAGCAAGTGGACACTTTTGTTTACTTCTTATTTAATAGTCCAGCACAGATAAATAATTTCTCAATATATTCATTGAGTTTCATCTTGACCTAGAACCCTGAGTCTAAATACAGCCATTATCTGAAACTGTGAAACATCAGAAGGGAAAGCTGACTCGATTTGTTCTCTGTCAAACTTCTGTCACCTTGTTTTAACATCCTACTATGTTAAAGAACACCAGACCCTAATGTTCTGGCTCAGTATTATACCCTCAGTTGGATAATAGGCTTTTTCCCTCCTCTGCTCTGGACTGTAATGCTTTCTATTTCTTCTGCAATGTAAATAATCTACTTTGCAATCCGATCATTTGAATAGATGACTGTTGTCTTCAGAAACTTTAAGCTTCAGAGGCTTAATTTATTAATTTTTTCTTTGTTATTTTTGTGTAATGATGGCTCATCCCTACTTTCAAGGATCTTATTGTCTAAGTAGAGGAGAAAACACATACATCAGTTTTTAAAATACGTGTAACATTGAGTCTTTACAAAATGCTGTGTGAGCACAAAGAAAGAGAAGAAATAATTGCTTTGACTCATTTACCTGTATCCTCCCTTGTCTTCCTGCTTCCACATTTGACCTCCTAAACTCCAATGTGCTCTCAATAGCCAGAGGGATTTATTAGAATATATCAGATCATATCAATTCTCTGCTTTAAATTTTCACTTTGAGCTACTGACAGGTATTACAAAACCAATGGAATATGGTGGCTGCCTTTCTCTGTGACTGCACCTCAGTCACGCCAGCTCCTTTCAGTTGGTTGGGAAACCGGGCTTGCTCTCGAGAGCTTAGCACCTTGGAACTAGTGGTGTCTACCTCTGTCTGACTGTCTCCTTCTTGCCATTCAGAGCTTGCGGCTGGATCCCTGACACCTGATATAAGTAACCACTTATCACCTACTGTCATATGGCTCTGCATAACACAAACCAAGATAGGTAGGTACCTCCCTCCTTCCCTCTGCCTTCCCTCTTTTCCTCCTTTCCCTTGTTCCTTTCCTTCTTTTCTTCCTTTGTTTTTCTTCTTTCCTTCCTTTGCTTTTTTTGCTTTCCTTCCTTCCTCCCTCCCTCCTTCCCTCCCTCTCTCTCTCTCTCTTTCTCTCTTTCAACTCTGTCTCTATGCACTAGAATAAAAACAGTCAGAACCTCCTTCCTACCCCACCTGGTGTCTGCCTTGCAAGAGGTGTTCAGTAAATACTCTTCGAATGTATGAAAAGATGGACAGAATTCTGAATGTTGGAGGATTCACTGGGTGGAATGGGGGAGCAATGGCTTTTCAAACAGAGAAAGCAGCCACTTATTCAAAGGCATACAACAATGAACAATTCATTAGAAGTATTTTGGCGTGGCTGCAACACAGGGTGTGAGCTGAGCTTGGAGAGAGCAGGAAAATAAAAGGAGGTGAACTGAAAGGTTATATATATGTATATATGTATATATATGTGTGGTAACAGTTCAATGACTCAAAAGGTATAAGGTGCTCAAAGCAGTTCTTGGCATAACTGTTAGCCTTTACCATCATTAGGATTATTTGCTGCTCTCATGACAAGAAACATGGTATAACTTTATTGAAAGAATTTTACACTGGGTTCAAAAGCCTACTGTAATGTGTTTACATCTTGCTGGAGAGACACATTCTGCCATGTTGCCACTGTGGAGACACTGCTTGTAATGATGACTAATGTCATTTCTTGCATGCTTTTAAAACATAGTGTAAATGAAAAGCACTCAATTGAGTTGTGCCAAACTTTATATTTATATTTAAAAACAATACAAAGGCGAGAATATACCAGGGAGATGTGGGGTAAAGGGGAAAAGAGAAATCTCAACAGAAAAAGCATCTTTGAGGATAAAGAGAGTGTACCTTCCCTGCAGCAGTGTGACTGTGGGGGGGGGGGGTCCTGCCTTTTTGATCCATTAAGGGAGCCTACTGCACTGGCCCAGGGTCTGCCCACTCCGGCCCTTCCCTTCTCCCCAATGCTCTAGGCTGGCTGAGGCCTGTGGTTCTGCAACCCAGCTGGTCTGGAGGGCAGGAAGGAAGGGCGGATCGCTTGAGATTTCCTGTCTTGCTGTGAGTCACTGATATCGAGCACTTCTTGCACTTCATTGCCTACTAATCAGAGAGCAGGAATGTGCTTCAGAGTCCAACCCCAAGCATCTCTCTGCATTGTGATTGATAACTGCTCTCCCCCCATAAGCAAGCCCAAGCAGGGTCTGCATGTACAGCTTCAGCATGCACTCCCCTCACTGTGGAGGCAAGAAACAGAGGCTCTTCATTGTGCCTTGAAAGAAGATAATGAAGTCTCTGATAAAGAACATCATATGGAGCACTTAGGTGCAGTGAAAAAGGACACTCATTTTGGAGACTGAAGGCATAATTTCCAATTCTGTCTGGGCTGGCAAAGATTGTAAGCCCGTCTCACACCTACTCCCCTTCCATCCCCTGCCTGCCAGCATCGCAAACAAACTGAAGTTGAATATGGGGTTTTGAAATTCTTGTAAGTAAATGCCTTGTAAATAAAAACTTTAAAGTTATATTTGCTTGTGAAGCATAATGTGAAAGGGATTAATCTTTGTAGAGAAAGTCTGTCAAGAAGGAGTGATAATAGCTATGCTACACAATTTCTAAGCCTGCTGGGAATAATAATAATAATAATAATAATAATAATAATAATAACTACTGAGGACTTGTTTTACACTGACATTATACATTAGACATTATTGCTAATCCTTAAAACAACCCCCACATGTCCTCCATTCTACCAGCTGTCTTGAAATGGATCATGTATGTGATCATGTATGTGACAGTGCTTTGAAAATATTAGTCATTAAACACAGTTAATTTTATATAAAGGTATAACTATAATTAACCTTAATAAAAATTCCAGGAATATTATTTTTAATTTACAAAGATCATGAGCTTTGGAGTTACACACAATAAGGTTCAAATAATATTTTTGCCCCATAGTATCTGTAGGACTATTGCTAAGTCTGAGCCTCAATTTCCTCCCCTGTAAAATGGGTGCAATAACCTAACTCTTAGCATTATAGCATTAACAAGGATTATGTTTGGGGACACCTGGGTGGCTCAGTTGGTTAAGCATCCGACTCATGATTTCGGCTCAGGTCATGATCTCATGGTTTGTGAGATCCAGCCCCACATTGGGCTCTGTGCTGATAGCACAGAGCCTGCTTGGGATTCTCTCTCTCCTTTCTTTCTGCTCCTCTTCCTGCTTGTGCACTCTCTCTCTGCATCTCTCTCAAAATAAGTAAATATTTAAAGCAAACAAAAAAAACCCCAAAATCCCCCCAAAGATTATGTTTAAAAATTCTACAACTCTGTGTTTGCTACATAGTAGGTTCACCACAAATATGGACTCCCTTCTCTTTTCCATTTTTATTAGAGATAATAGAACCTAGACAAAGATCTTTAGGATCATTATTTAGGTATTTGATCATTTTTTCTAAGTGCCTGCAGAAATACTGAGGAGGAAGAAGAGCAGGTATAAGAATGAGGAATCACAGAATATAATGGAAGAACGAGTCTGTGGCCCATTTGGAAAATAGTCTGGTTGTTCTCATAAAGTGTTTGTGTTAGGGACTTCAAAAAATGTTGTGAAAGAAGAGAAATCATTAAAAATGCATATTCTTTTCCTTTTCATCATCCGATCACAACAATATAAGTTGATTCTAGGCTTGGTAGAGGTAGATTCTAGGGCTTGCAATGAACTCACTGGTAATACAAATGAATTTCAATCACGTGCCAGTAAGTGGCAGCCTGAGAAAAACAGAAATCCAGCCTCATATATCAGGTTATTCATTAAAGGACAGAGATTAATTTGCACAGTGGTCACCACAGTGCATTAAAGAACTGGATACTTAGAATATTTTACTTTGTTCACAAAATCAAACTTTTTATCTATAAAAGCTGGGGCAGCTTGCAAAATAATTATTTTGGTAAAAAGAGCCCCTTTTCTCAGTCTCTTCCTAATTTCACATTTGAGTGCAGGAAATGATAGTAGTGCCTTTTTAAAAAATATATATATATCAGTGCACTTTCAATAAACTTCATGAAATTCTGTACTTTTTGTGGAAAATTTTATGAATGTAGAGTTTATTAGTGCATTGAAAAGGCTGCTTGTGCTCAGCAATCTTAAGAGCTATCTCAGCAAACACTGGCACCACCTGGTATATGCTGAAGCATTACAGTTTCCTTTCAGGCGAGCTTTGTGTTGACGGGAGCATTGGGTTGTTGTGTTAGGCCTCAAGACCTAGTAAGTAAGTACCATTCTTGTCTACCGTTTTGGAAACCTCCAACACTGGGTTCTAATTATGTCTGCATGACTAAAAATAAGATATACTTTGCAAAGGAAAGACACAAAAGGCCAGAATAAACATTCTTAAATAATAATAAACTTTTTACTACAAGGTGTTTTGTGGTGTTTTTTTTTGTTTTTTTTTTTTTATTTCACTGCATCTCCTAACAAAATTCTTACTCTGTCTATACCTGTAACCTCTCCTACTGAAATGGCTCCAATGATGGGTGCTAAATAAAAAACTATCTGACAATGACTACACAGTCCTGATAATTATCTTGTATATTATTGTTTCAGGGGCTGTGAGAGTTGCATCTTTTTTTATAGTAGTTGACATTTGCTCGGTGAGTATTTGATAAAGAGTATAAAAGGCATTGTCCAGGAGTATGAGTCCGTGTCTTTAGAAAAGGAGGGTAAAAGAATGAGATGTAGTGTCTTCCTCTTTAAGGAACAGTTTATAAGATCTTAACTAATGACAACAGTGTTGGTTGTAGCTTTTATTATTCATGGATGTCCTGAGGATACAACATGAAAGTATTTTAATGCTACTAATATTGCTGAGCTTAACATGAGTTTCCAATCATGAAAAGGGGATTTTTCTACTCGTTAGTTCCTTGTGATAGAATTATTCTTAGACTAAAAAATAAGCTGTACATTTTTTTTTTTACTTTAGTTATTTGATATCCTTGATCCACACAATGTAGGACCCACATCTGAGGAATAGAGATTTGGAGTGAGTCACATGGAAAAAGGCATTTGAACATTTTTTTTTTAATTTTTTTTATCGTTTTTTTATTTTATTTTTTGAGAGACAGAGACAGACAGAGTGCTAGTTGGGGAGGGGCGGAAAGAGAGGGATACACAGAATCCAAAGCAGGCTACAGGCTCAGAGCTATCAGGACAGAGCCCGACGTGGGGCTCGAACCCATGAACCGTGAGATCATGGCCTGAGCTGAAGTCGGACGCTCAACAGACTGAGCCACCCAGGTGCCCCATCACTTGAATGTTTTTAAGGGCAAAGAAATTTAAGAGTGGTGATATAAAATAGGCTAACTCAACTTGGCCTCACCTCTAAGAAATACTCTTTTTCCTCTCTTCCTCTTAATCTTCCACATGTTATAAAAACTAAATCTAGGGGCACCTAGGTGGCTCAGTCGGTTAAGCGTCTGATTTTTTATTTATTTATTTTTTTAATTTCAGTTCAGGTCATAATCTCACGGTTCATGAGTTGCAGCCCCACACTGAGCTCCGTGCTGGCAGCACAAAGTCTTCTTGGGATTCTCTCTCTCCCTCTCTCAAAATAAATCAATAAATACCTAGAAGCTAAATCTAGAGAGGTTTGTCATTTTCAAAATAATTATGTTTAACACAAGAAGCCACAAAGGGCAACTGTGAAAAGTACAATTGTTTTCTTCTACTGGTTTTCCTTTTAAGTTTCCCAAATATGCAGAGCTGACACTTTTTCTGAAGGAGTTAAGATGGCGGCAAGGCCTGGGCCATAACAGACCTGGTAGTATTTAGAGAACTGGAGATCCCACTTTGATCCTGAATTCGGGATCTCCCTTCCACTAGTAACCTTCTACTTCTACCTTTTATTCCAAAGTCCATCTCCCCTGTCAGAGTGAGCCTGCACTCCATGTGCAAATGCCCCATCTTCGTGCTTGGCTTTCTGACCACACAGGTATAGTCTTGGTTCCAATCAGCCACATATGACAGAGTCACATTGGGGTGCATCATTTCTCACACTTCAGTGTATGTCAGAACCACCAAGAGGGCATGTTGAAACAGTCTACTGGGCCTCAGTCCTGGAGCTTCTGATCCATTAGATCTGGGGTGGTGCCTGACAAGTGGCATCTTTAACAAGTTCTCAGGTGATGATGATGCTTCCAGTCTGGAGAGCACCCTTAAGCACCACTGCTGTGGAGCAAAAAGCCTGTGGTCGAAAGCTATGAAATCTTGCCTTCATCTGATTTTCTATCTTCCCTCCACTAAAACACTAAAGTATGGTTTTTGTGCATTGTTTCTTCATTTGTAAAATAAAAAGGGTTGAGTTGGTAAATTCTTGTTCAGTACTTCTCATTTTTTCTGCCTACCTCACCTGAAAATTTATGGCACAGTCCCATTGGTATAAAAGACTCATTCCAACAGCCATTTCAAACTGTGAACCTCTTCTCTGACAACATATTCTAGTTTTGTTGAAAGTATTGGGTAGAGGAAGAGGTTGGAAAAAGCACCTTGGGGGGCACCTGGGTGGCTCAGTTGGTGAAGCGTCTAACTCTTGATCTCGGCTCAAGTCCTGATCTCATGGTTCTGGAGTTTGAGCCCCGTGTTGGGCTCTGTGCTGACAGTGTGGAGCCTGCTTGGGATTCTGGCCCTCCCTCTCTCTGCTCCTCCCCCACTTGCTCCCTCTCAAAATAAAGAAACTTAAAAAAAAAAAAGCACCTCAGTTATTTCTGAATATGAAATCAAATACTTCACAATTAAATTCTTAGATCCAGAGCTTCCCAAATGATGTTTATGAGGGGTTACAGGTATACTGAGATATTGGTTCCCTTGGACCTGAGGCATCAGAGCCCCCAGCAGTCCATCTTCAAAGGTATTCCTTTACCCTAGTGCACCATTCAAGTATCGTGACTTTTTGTGTACCATGGTATGATAGAGTTTGGGAAGCACTGTTACATAAAATCGTGGGGCGCCTGGGTGGCTCAGTCAGTTAAACGTCCATCTGCAACTTCGGTTATGGTCTCGCAGTTTGTGACTTTCAGTCCCCCCTCGGGCTCTGGGCTGACAGCTCAGAGCCTGGAGCCTGCTTTGGATTCTGTGTCTCCCTCTCTCTCTCTGCCCCCTCCATCTCTCTCTCTCTCTCTCTCTCTCTCTCTCTCTCAAAAATAAACATTAAAAAAATTTATGTCGCTTTGTTCCTTTACCTGTTCTGTAGATCTGACATTTTTCATTAATGAGGGAATAAGGGCAGCTATGTGAAAAAAAAAGTCTGATTGCGGTATGCTAATTTTTAAAAAAAATGTGAGCTGGAACACTGCCATCATTATTGATACATTTCACTTTGATACAGAAAGTTGACAGGGTATGGAAGAGATGATTTGATTTCCCTGAAGCCACCTGCGCTAGAGCTCTCCAGTCTGGAGCTGCATCTTTTGTGTGGCATCCTCCAGCTGCACCCTGGGCTTTGCCCGGTGCATAACAAAGAATCAAAACGCCACCGTTAACAAAAGCGGAGGCCCCTGTACAAGCATGTGCATGTGCTGTGGCTGTAGTTCAAGGATGGAGAGCAGGGAATGTTAAGTCCTTGGGTGAGTCTTTCACATTTCCTGAAAGTGTAGGCAAATCTGCCACCTGGATCTGCATCTTTACTGAAAATTCCATAGAACCCTGGATGGATTACATCATATCCCACCATATCCTCAGAGACTAGAGTAGTTCTTGGAGCAAAACGGGTGCTCAGAACACGGCTTTGAAAGGCTTGACAAGGGACCTCTACTGTCTGGGAGCCTATATTATTTACATAGCATATAGAAGGAGCCCTAAAATGGGAAATAGCATGGAATAGAAGGAAGTATTTTACTCTCGAAACGGAGCCAACTCATTATTCTAACCAGTTCTACCTCATCAGCTTGCTACAACTCGTTTTCTACGTGATTTACTTCCTGATTGTTTTTAGAAAAACTGTATTCTGTTATCTTGATTGCTAATGAGCCTTCACATGTTTGTCACCCTCCTTTTATATAGATTTTCACAGCCTTTCTGCTTGCTAAAATGTTGTCTAATTTATTGCTTACAAAATAGTTAAAGCTGACCCATGAGCTCCTTAGAGAGCTGTTCTCCAAGACCAATTGCCTCCCGCAGCATGAGAAACTACAGTAAAGCTCTGAAGTATTTTATATTAGAGCCAAAATGGTTCTCACGCAGCATGAATAAAATTAATTCATAAAAATTTACCATTTTTCTAGTAGTACCAAACTGATTTTCACTTCCAGTTAGTCAATCAATCACTTTTAGCAGAGGAAAAGTAGGTTACAACATTATGCTTAGTCTTTGCAAAAAAAATAGACAAAATCCAGAAGGGACTGAAGGCTGCTTTAGCTCTGAACTGAAGAAAAAAATTTCACTTCCCTGGAACTCAATTCCATTTTATACTTCTCCTTCAAATTTCATTTCTCAGTTTATTACGCATTGCTGATAATTCTGTGTTTGACACTGGTTGGGCAAGATTTTGAAATGGCCAACCATGTATTATTTTCATTTAAAATTGCTTCAGGCTTAAAAGAGATCACTGTTCTTTGACAGAGGAATCTTCCAGATGCACTTTTCAACAGATATGGAATTCCTTTCTTTTATTATCCACATCTGCTTTATATAAGCCGGCCCTCTCCTAGCACTAGGAGACAACAATCAACTGATAATTTATAAATTTCTACTCTGCAGATACTCATTTGCTTGAGAATTCCTACTGTTATTCTCCTGAGTATTAAAAACAAGTGTAGTACATGCAAGACCACTCTTTGCTAGGGGCACAGTGCCACCAGCAGCACCATCATCCCCAGAGCTTCACCTATAGTGTCCCAGTACTCCATCTACTCCTTGTCCATCCACCTGTCAACAGGATCTTCTGCTCTCACAGGGCAGGGATCCTGTCATGCATTTTTGCATCCTTCCTAGCGTCCACTAGTGTATTGAGCGACACGTGGGTATTCAATGAGCAATTGTGGTGTCATGTTGAATATTGAATTAAATATCTGCATATTTCTTGTGCTAATGAAGGAAGCAGCCGAATGTGTCCTGCTCTCCACAGTCTGAGAGCTATCCTCGAAAGGAAGGTAAACAAAGATTGCTGGGAAGAAAAAGCCAAAGACCAATGCAAACTAGTACAAAAAAGGATTAGAAGGAAAATGATTTCTTTTTAACCTAGTCCTGTCTCTGCTGCAGACAGAAGACGTTTGGCAAATGTTTGGTAAAAGTTACAACAAACATGGTATCACGTGATTGGCACATGTACCAGGAGAATGAAGGAAAAGAGATTTTTTTTGGGGGGGGGGGGGGGTTGTGGTTAAGCTTGAAGTTACAAGAAAAGATCCCATGCTTATTTCATATTATTTCTTTGACTTTGGGACTAGTAAACTTGTATATAAATGATGAAAAGGATTTCTCCAAGCCCATGACTAATTCCTAATATTAACTCAGACACTAGTTTTTATGCACATTCTCCCCTATTGTAAACCTTGTGAGCGTCATGTGCAGGAAGTAAGACACACAGACAGCACACAGAGGTTTTCTGTTCACTTGAGAACTATCACATGGGCTTGCTACAGTTCTGTGTGCTTGGGCTCCAGATGGTACAACCATGACCTCATATCCCTCTATATGATGCCCTGAATAGCTGCCGGTTTTTATTTTTATTTTTTTTAACATTCATTTATTTTTGAGACAGAGAGAGACAGAGCATGAGCAGGGGAGGGGCAGAGAGAGAGGGAGACACAGAATCTGAAACAGGCTCCAGACTCTGAGCTGTCAGCACAGAGCCCAACGCGGGGCTCGAACTCAGGGACGGTGAGATCATGACCTGAGCCAAGTCGGCTGCTTAACCGACCAAACCACCCAGGCGCCCCTAGCTGCTGGTTTTTAAAAGCTACTTTTGAATCTCCTGGTTTTTATATTTATACTATAAAATCTTTCACTTTATCCATTTTTTCCCCATCCCTCCCAGGGTCTAGTGGAATAATGAGCAAATTGTGGATTTTCAATATAGAATTGAAATTCTCTAAGTTGAATTTAAAATTTAAAGGAAATTTTCTTTTTGGGGCGCCTGGGTGGCTCAGTCGGTTAAGTGTCTGACTTCAGCTCAGGTCACGATCTCACCGACCGTGAGTTGGAGCCCCACATCGGGCTCTGGGCTGATGGCTCAGAACCTGGAGCCTGTTTCCGATTCTGTGTCTCCCTCTCTCTCTGCCCCTCCCCCGTTCATGCTCTGTCTCTCTCTGTCTCAAAAATAAATAAACGTTAAAAAAAATTTTTTTAAAAGGAAATTTTCTTTTTATTTTGCAAATGTTTATTCATTTATTTTTGAGTGGTGGGGAGGGGCAGAGAGTGGGGGAGAGATAATCCTAAGCAGGCTGCCAATGTCAGTGCAGAGCCCAACTCAGGGCTCCGTCTCATGACCTATAGATCATGATTTGAACCTAAATCAGGAGTCAGAAGATTACCCAACTGAGCCACCCATAGGCCGCTAAAATGTAAAAGAAATTTTGAACTACTACATTTTGTTTCTAGGAGGAAAGTTTTGCATGGTATCTATAGAACAATACTATAACTGGATAATTATTATAAATTAAATATTATAAAATATCATAAAATTGTTAGGAAAAATAGCAGTTAACCAAAAGTGGGCATTGCATACAAACACACTCAGGTCTTGGCTGTTTCCTGTAACATATCTGTCATACTTTTTATATAAAGATATATCTGTAAAAGCATTAACTACATTAAAAAAAAGTATTTGGAATTTGTTGTTGTGTAAAAATGCTTGGGTGAACCATATGGGATCCTTAATTTCTGTTACATTGGCTTTTGAAAAATAAACTCAATCCTTTAAATAATTCTATGGAAATTACATGGTATGTTCTATATATTGACCCTATAGAGATGACCTTGCTTGTTACCAGCACACAGGATCTGTCGTGTGACCTTACCTTGGAACTGGTCTAGTAACATATTCATGTCTTGGCACCTCCATTTTAAGGGATAGTCTTTAATAATGAATTTTTTACCTTTATTTCAAAGGCCGCCATTATCACTGGCAAAACTAGAGTATTATATGAGACAGTCATAACTAGAAGTTTGGGACTGTTTAGCAAAACTGAGCAGGGAGCAGGCGTATTCCATTGTGTTCACAGATCTGATTACCTGCCATTTTTCATATACAGTAGAACCTAAAACACTGTCTCCCAAAACACGGCCTGAGAATCATCTAGGAAATGTGTCAATCATACAGATTCCCAGGCCCCACACAGACCAACAGAACCAGAGCCTCTGTTGCAGGACCTGGACATCTACATTTAAAATAGTATCCCAAGTGATTATTGTGATCGCCAAATTTTCAAACCACGTAGGCTCATACATAACAACTTAAAAATATACAACTCATATTTTGGGAAAAAATATTTGTATTTCATTAAGCCTCTCCAATCAGTATACTTCTGTGTCATTTCCTGCTCTCTTTGTCTGCTCTCTCCTCTTGCTAAGTCTCATAGAATTTTTGAAGTATAGGTGATAGGAATTCTTTGGTTATAAGCAACCGAAGCTAATTCTGAATGAGTTAGGCTAAAACAAAGTTTACTACATTTTCTGGGGGTAACTCATAAATCTCAAGACTCACTGTTAGGAACAGATCAGACCTAGAGGAGCCCCCGATATGAAGAGTAGGAGGGTCTGGTAGTATTCAGTTCTTATGTCATTTTATTCAAATTTCAAATTAAATTGGGACAGCACAAGCTTTGCCTAGCTTGGCCATCTGCCCATAACTTGACCAGAGGAGGGTGTATGACTTAGAGGCAACTTCTAGAACTGTATCTAGTGACCAAGGCGTAGATATCCAAAACAAAATAGCAGTGCCATTACAAGAAGAGTAGAGGAAGATTTCTGTACGGTCAAAAATAGCAGGTTCACCATAAAACATAAAACTTTAGAAGGCTGAATACAAAGTCCTCATTTTCTTCAGAAGTCAACTAATTCCTGAGAGTTAATCAACAAATACTTAGCACCCCCAAAATACATCAACCCTATATAGCACCTAGTATTCTGTGTCTGGTGCCATATTGGGTTTTAGGGATATAATAAGGAAGTTAACTAGAGATCAAGGGCCACAAATTAAAGCAAACGGTAAGTGGGCTAGTTGAGATGGAATATGTTTATAATAGAACTTCTCTAATCAGGACTAAGTAGGGAAGAGCCTGTGTAAATGGACTGTTGTTTCCATTCACTAAGGACAGTCTGGTAAACATTGCTTTGCTTGCTGGGTGTTCTTATGGGGCCTTCCTTGGGGAATAGATATGGAGGCTTGCAATTTATATAGCAATTAAACTGTTAATTAAGTAAATAAATTTATCTGATCACAAGGTTTTCTCTCAAGTAGGCAAGTAGTGCTCTCAAATTGTTATATTAAATTATTTATTTGAACAGACCCTATCATTTCAACCCACTTTTATTGAGCACCTAATATGTGCTAGACATTGGGGAGAAAAAAATTATTCCTGCATTCAGGGAGCTCACATTCATTTTCAGGGAGTTATTTTCTTCAGAGATAATGGAGAGGCAAACTGCAGTCTGGCTTTATATTAACATATCACAAATTCCATGATTAGCCCTTTTCTACTGGTCTTTGCACAGGTTCCCTGCCAGCAATGTTTTACCCCCCCCCCCCCCCCCCCCACTTATCCACCTAATGAACATCAACTCATTCTTCCTGTTTGAGATCCAAAGACTCTGAGTATGGTTTTCTTTGGCTTCCCCTGGAAACGTAAAACTTTCCTGTGACATTTTATGCCAATACTTCCATCCTGTAGTTGTCTACCTGCCTTGCTCCCCATTAGACTTTCATCACCTCCCTTTTTTATCTTTTAAGAACCTAGGACCTTCTTAGTCTCTTACACGTGGTTTCCACCAGCATTTACATTTTGAGAATGCTCCAAGCTATGTCCCCATCTCAGAAATGTCTGTTCATTTCTGGATTTATACAGCTGCTGCAAACAAAGAATTTCCAAATCTGATCTCACTGATTACTCCTTCACTTGTTTCCTCCTGGGTGAAAGGTTCTGCCTTCTACCTAGTTTTCCAAGACAGAAACCTGCAATCTCCCGGACTCCCCCTTCTCCTCCTTCCGTATAAATTCGGAATCCAAGCTTTGCACTTCTTTCCACCTTACTTTCTTTCTACTCTGCCCGCCTGCTCTTCTACCTTCCCCCTGACACTTGCCCTACCTCAGGCCACCAAGATTTTTGTCAGGAGGACTTTAGCAGCTTCTAGACCAGAGCCACTTATCTACCCCTACTCTAGCCCCTTAAGATCCATCTTCCAGAGAGATAGTGGGAGTTGACTTTATAAAACAACCAATTTCTCTCACCTCTTTAAAAAAATATTTCAAAAGTTCCTGTAATATTAAGGATAAAGTTCAAGTTCCTTCACATTACATAAAATCTCCCCATGCAATTACAATCCAGCTTCCAGATAAGCCCCAAACAGGAAGTACTATTGATGCCTCCACCCCCTCATCACCCCCCCACCCCCCACTGGGGCCTTACCAGGCAGTGAGGCTGACTTCCTACTGCCTGAGTAGAAGTCTTCCACCAACATATTTCAAAAGTTGCTGAATAAATGAATATTCCAACTTTCTTACCTCCCTGTGGATAGCTGAGGCCTTTGTCTTGTATAACTTCCAGGGTTCCCCAGTGTAGCTGATTTCCATTTCCCCACAGTGGTAACAGGCTTGATAAAGTAGTCTTGGTGACTGCCTTTCCTTTCCCAGCTTACTTTTCCACAGTCCTCTCCATGTTTCCTGGGGACACCTTACCCATACACTGAATCCATGGCCCTGCATCTGATTTGAGGAAGCTAAGGCACCCAACATGTATTCTTTGTTTCAGCTCAGAAAACAATAGAATTTATTTGTTTTTTTAAAGCATTCTATTTTCCCATGTTTCCTCTGCATGGGATGATTCTGGCTCCCGTCTCCCTAACCTGGCTAAATTTTACCCATTTCTTAAAATTATGCCCAAGAACTGCCTCTTTAAGGGAGGATCCTTCCTTCCTTCCTTCCTTCCTTCCTTCCTTCCTTCTTTCCTTCCTTTTTTAATTTATATATTTAAATTCATTGAAGTTCAGTTAACATATAGCATACTATTGGTTTCAGCAGAATTTAGTGATTCATCACTTACATAGAACACCCAGTGCTCTTTCCAACAAGTGCCCTCCATAATGCCCATCACCCATTTAACCATTTCTCCCATCCACCTCCCCTCCCACAAACCTCAGTTTGTTCTCTGTATCTAAGAGTCTCTCTTCCTAACATTGAATTGTGAACTGGAAGTTCTACTTCACTGTACTCAAGCATACCTATGCCATGGCAGTCACCTTAATCCTTGATTTGTTGGTCTGACTCTCTTAGTAAACTGTGATTTCCTTGAAGGCAGGAACCAGGATGTAGTTAAAGGTTCAGTCCAGCCCTCAAAATATAAGGGAAGACAGCATTGATTAAGCTCAATAAATGTTTGTTTGAATGAATGGCTTCTATTGAACAAATTTATGAATGAATGAGCAAGTAAAAAACCAACCAGGGCAGATTTAATTTGAGGAGTGAAAATCTATTGTTGAATGAAAATTTACGCAATTAATCCCAAATTGTTTTGGTCTATTTATACTATTGTTCTTCCCAGTAAGTGTGGATAGCAATAATAAAACACATAATCAACAATTGTTATGTCTCCGACATTGTATAAGCACATTCAAAACTTTATACACTAATTCTCCTCTTGTATATGATGCTATGATATGTTGTATTACATTATACCTATTAATATATTAGGTAGAGTTTATTATTATTATGACTTTTGTTATTTTCTTTCCATTTTACAGATAGTAAATAGTGCTCTTGCTGGATATTTTAAAACAGGTTCTTCTCACAAACCCATGAATCTCAGAAAGTCCCATTAAGCTTATCAAGGAGGTGCAGAATAAAGTCAAATGATAGGTCGGGCTGGGAACTTCCCTTCTCTTGTCCTGCTCAACCCAGAGAGTTAATAATTGCTAGGGGCAAGCTTCTTGCCTCACAATGTTTTGTAATTCAATGTAGCCAAAATACTATTATTTTGACTATAAGCTAGAATTTCCTAAAACCTGTTTCAGTTCTATTTTTTTTAACACATCCAAAATTTGGTTTCCCAAAAAGTAGTGAAATCCATTTACTCAACAAACCTATATATATTTTGTATATGCTGCATGGTGTTAACTTATGGGGATACAGATTTAACTAAGTGAGGATTCCAAACATTGGCATCATATCTTGAATAATAATTGCCCTCGCAACTTCAGGATGGACCAAGTCCATAGTCCATGGACCATCTAAGTCTTTTCCCTTCTACTGTGTCTGGAATTAAAAATAGAGATGGACTTGATCTTTGATAATTTTGTCTTTGTTTAGAGCCTTTCTGGCAAGAAACTCCAGATGCTTTACAGATATTAATGTACTTATCTTGAAATGACTGTTCTCTTTGTGTCAAAACTGAGCTTAACAATACTTTCATGTATGAATTCTTTATTGCCTTATTATTATTAGATTTTATTCACTCTTCTGGTTTTCTCTCTGTAAGAGTAAGGTTTTTTTGTTTTTTTTTTAACGTTTATTTATTTTTGAGACAGAGAGAGACAGAGCATGAACGGGGGAGGGGCAGAGAGAGGGGGAGACACAGAATCGGAAGCAGGCTCCAGGCTCTGAGCCATCAGCCCAGAGCCCGACGCGGGGCTCGAACTCACCGACAGCGAGATCGTGACCTGAGGTGAAGTCGGACGCTTAACGGACTGAACCACCCAGACTCCCCAAGAGTAAGATTTTTGAGGAAAGGTAATATATCTTATCTATTTTTGTATCACCAAACCCTGACATGGCTCCATGCACCTCTTTAGCACTCCATGTTTCTGCAATGGATGAAGAAAAATTCCTATAAAACACTTAATATAGTGCTTTTAATGTGAAAAACTAGAAATGATTTTGTAGAGTGGTTATATATAAATTTTATCAATAAAGGCACTTTACGTTGAGCAGGAACTAATCTGTGCCTTCTTAGATCCCCACTCTAGGATCTTTTCTTCCAGACATAATTTGAAGTCAGTGATAAATTCCAATTCATAAAACTAATCTCTAGTGTTACATCCTGTCTGCCTCATTCGCTAGCTTTCCAACAATAATCTGAAGTAGTCAGCGTGTAGGAATCAGGAAACCTTTGCTGGCATGCTTCCAAGTCCTAGTCATCTTTTATGAGCCTTAACACCGTTAAGTCACAATGACTTAGGCTCAACCACATGAATGAAAATTCCACGATACTTTCTGCCACCATATGCAGGTCTACAATATACGAAGGGGCTATATGTATTTAGAAGTCTGTTTTCACATCAGTGCCTGCAACTTGGAGAACACTTTCATAAGTTCCCAAATCAGCCCACCAAGTCCTTTTTAAAACTTTTTTAAAAAGTAGTTGAATCATCATGCTAATAGTTACATTCAAAGTTATGGACCGTAGGTTGCAGGCCTTGGTGCAGGAAACTGGGGAGCGGTGATAACGTTGTCAGAGAAGGACAAGTGTCCCTGAGTGCCTGAATAGACCAGTGGAGCAAAGCCTCCTGTCTGCAAATTCTGTGTAGCACCATATAGAGCACAAACATTTGCACTGCTCCTCGTTTGCACTGCACCTTGCCCCCCAACGGCAGGATGAAGGAAGAGAGTTGTTTTTTTCTTATTTCTAGACTTATAGCTTGTTTTAGACATCCCTGACAACTTTTTCTACAGAGAACTAGATAGTAAATATTTTAGGCTTTCTCAGGCCATGCAGTCTGTCACGAGTACTCAACTCTGCTGGTACAGTGTGAAAGAAGCCATAGGCAATACATAAGTAAATGAGCATAACTGTGTTACAATAAAACTTTACTAACAAATACTGAAAACTGAGTTTTATGGAATTTTCACAGGTCAAAATATTCTTCTTCTTTCAATTTTACTCAACCAGTTAAAAATGGAGAAACATTCTTTGCTGTGCTGTGTAAAAACAGACCGAAGGCTGGAGTTGGCCCATATGCCACAGTTTGCCAACCCTGCTGTAAAACAACTCATACTAACTTCAAATTTGCTAAATCTCTGTCTTCCTACTAGTCTAACTCCCTCATGTGCCCTATACTTTTATTTTGCTCTAAATCCCCTACAGGAGGACATTATGCCGAATTATCTCTTGCTTGGATGTGTCTAACCTTTCCTTCCTGCCTTTCTCGAATCCTGGGTATAGCTTCCCACCTAGCTTTCAAGAAAAGTTAAGCAGCAGCAGCAACAGCAGCAGCAGGACTGCTACTACAATTATCTTTTGAAAATACAAATATGAACCCATCACCCAAGTTCCAGCATATCTTTCCTTTGACTAAAAGAAACCATTTGATGTTTTTAATTTAGCACATTAGATCCTTTGCAACCCAGCTATCATCTACCCATCAGATCTTGTTCCTGACAAGTTCTGATTCCCTGTAGGCATAGTCACATTTGCAAAGGGACTCCTTTGCAAATACCTCAGGAAATAACTTAAAAAAATATTCTTTGAATGTTTATTTATTTTTGAGAGAGAGAGAGAGAGAGAGAGAGAGAGAGAGAGCACGCACAACTGGGGGAGGGGCAGAGAGAGAGGGAGACACAGATTCCCAAGCAGGCTCCAGGCTTCCAGCTGTCAGCACAGAGCCTGACGCGGGGCTCAAGCTTGTGAACCATGAGAGCACCACCCGAGCCGAAGTTGGATGCCTACCTGACTGAGCCACCCATGCGCCCCGGGAAATCACTTTTAAAAAACCCTAGAACCTACTTCTATTCTACCGTACAAGACAGTGTTGTAGAACTATCTGTTCATTCACCTTTTCTTCCTAACAGATTGTGGTTTTAGGTGGACAGGGATTGGATTTTTTTCACAGACACCTTCATTCTAATGGCAGACCTTAGCGCAGTGGCTGGACTGCAGCATGTTCCTATAAATGGTTTAAATGTAATCCTCCCGAGGTGTTTTCACTTTTAGAAGTATATGTTTGACTAGTGCTTGCCAGAGGTTAAGGACTGGGGTAGGATGAGAAGGTTGTGGCTATAAAGAAAATGGTGGTTATATGAAGCTATATACACATACAAATGAGTGCCTGTGAAATGGGGGGAAATCTCAATAAATTCTGTAGATATATTTAAAAAAAAAAGAAGTATGTATTTGTGAATTCATGTAAATTTCTAATTGACAGAGTTTCAGCCTTTAGTAAGATAAAGTGAATGAATTTGGGAAGAAAAAAATAAATAGTTGCTATTTTAGAGTACAGGGACCACCATCACAACTGAGCGACTGCCCCCCCCCCCCATTTGTCCTCAGAGTCACCCTCGCCAAGGGGATCCCATGGTTTACAGCTCTTGCTTCTTTCTGGACCCAGAGGCTCACTATCACGTCCAACATTTTCGTGGCCACCATCAGTGAGGCTTCAGGTCTGAGGAGGGAAGCAGGTGCAAGAGAAACTGCCCAACTACAAGTCAATTGCAAATTGTTTGAAAGTTAATGACTAAGAGGTAGTACCTGGTGTAACCATGTTTCTGTATCTACCACATGTGGGGAGCAGAGAAGGGTTTCAAGGAGAGTGACACAGACTCTGAAATGTGTCACTTCAAGTTAAACCATTTCATTGAATGCAAAAGACTTGTAAAGATAAACAAATAGCTTTTAGCATAAAATAAATGCCAATGGTTCAGCGAAGGTCCTATCAGAAAGATAAAATTTTAAAACTTCTCTGATCTGTCCTTGGAAACTCCTCAACCCACGAGACACATTCAATCTGAATTTCAAGAAAAAAGAAAAGTAAAACTAAAAACAACAAATGCAAATTTCATTAGGTATTTTTTAAAAGGTTATTTGTAATTCATGAATTCGTATTGTTTTTTTAATTCTGGTTAGCAAAACAGTTTCATTTTGATTACTATTTTCATTTGGACAGAAGTCCTTGAAATTGAGAAATAGAGATTTGATTATCTATGGATGATAACCACTTTCCAAACCTGGTCTTATTTCAATTTACTAAACAGGACATTGTGGACTCATTTCATGTTCTCATTGCAGGTACTACAAATTCATTTTTAAATGGGTCTAAAACAGGGGATCGATGATGAGAACGGTGGTACCTCAAAGCAGCCAAAAGACAACCAGATGTGGTTCCCATTTATTTCTCTGCACTATTTATACTGTTGACCTATTTGGATATCATTTCTGAATTATCCAGCCCTCAACACTTTGTATTAAGTTTGGTTCTCAATAAACATTGGTTGAATATTAAATAAAGGAAGAAAATCAAGCATTTTAAAATGCTGGGGAGAAAATACATCATAAATGTAGGTGGTCACCAGTGAACTAAAAATAAAGCCAGCGAACATGTTAGTTCCCATAGACTGCCAATATGGGTAGTTCTTATTTGAGGAAAGAGTTGGATTTGATAGCACAGGGGAAAAGTATTAAGTTAAGAAAAAGTCAGGTCCATTCTTATTTCTGAGGCCCCTTCACATATCAGCCTGGATTTATTTATTAGGTTAGTTTGGTGTCCCAAGCCAAGGGAATGTATATATGAAGGAAGAGAGAGCAGGACAGTAACCTAGGGGAATAAGTAGCAGGTAAGAGCAAAATTTGGAGAAAAAAAGTTGCTGAAAATAATTCTGCACTGGATACATTTGCCTGAGGGTACACTCAAATTCCAGCATTTTGGGGTCTTTGGGACATGGAAACAAAACCTTTCCTTTTTTACTAACTTATTTCAATGGAAATGATGCTAGTATACTAATAAAATTTTGGAAAACGCTTCTTGTGATAGGCAACACATTTTATTTTATTTTATTTTTTTTATGACTTGGACTTTTTGATTGATCATTTAAATTTTAGTTAACATACAGTGCAATATTGGTTTCCGGAGTAGAATTCAGTGATTCATCACATACATACGACACCCAGGGCTCATCCCAAGTGCCCTCCTTAATGCCCATCCCCCATCTAGCCCATCCCCCACCCACCTCCTTCCATCAACCCTCAGTTTGTTCTCTACCTTTGAGCTTCTTGTGGTTTACCCCCCTTCCTGTTTGTTCCTCTGTTTTGTTCCTTAAATTCCACATATGAGTGAAATCATATGGTATTGTCTTTCTCTGATTGACTTATTTTGCTTTTTAAAAACTTGGGGAGGGAGGTGAAAGCCTAACCAGATTTTGATTAGATTAACTTCAAATGTCAGTTTAGCTTCTGTCTTGGTTCTCCTTTGAGTTGACTTCTCAAAGCCAAACCTATTTTGTGTCACGTTGGGTTAGAAACTGTATTAACACCTAGTATTTTAAAAGAATCCAGAGCCTGAATGAAATTAGAACTGTAATGAGATCTAGGGCACTATCAGTAACATTTGAATAGCTTTCTTCAGCAGACCTGCCACATAGTTTAAATAAACTCCTCCAGAAGGTATTGTAAGATCTTTCTGGTTAAGTGCACTAAAATTCAGTTAAGTATTCTGGGCTGAGACTTTTTTTTTTTTTTAAACAAATAGAAGCAGAGAGGCCAGATTCCAGCATTAGCCGCCATGGCCCACTTTTGAATTCCTGGCAACTGAAGATTGTGTGATAAGTATCTTTGGCCCAAGTTACAAATTCAAAGTTTTCTTCAATGAGAGTGAAAAACAGGCACAAGGGTTTATCTTCTATCAGATGGCATGGCTGCTATCTTCAGGGCTGGTGGAGTCAATGGAGATTAGGAGAAAGGCAGGTATTTAGATAAAGAGGAGTTTATCGGGATGGGAGTTTTACCATTGGATATTCAACCTAGCTTTTAAAAATCCAAAAAGAACCAGTTTAATTGGTCTTTCTTGGAATTACTATATGGTATGTGTAGGGCACTTCATGTGGTAATGATGTACTGCAATATTCTGTAGGTCAAGATCAAAAAGAAAACTTTGAAATTGATTCATTAAGACAATGAAACTTCATATGAGCAATATCTCCTGTTTCTCTCTTTAAATAAACTCTTATTCCTGGTCTTTGTTTATATTATGGTGGTTGCTTCTCTTGTAATGTAACTCTACACAGGGTTTGAAGAAGTGGCACACCCATTTTCAATCATAAATTTTTTTAAAAGTAAATATATAAGGAGTATTATAAAAAACTATAGCTCCTCTATGCCTAGAAACAGAGATGACTTAATATATTTCTTTTGCTCTTTCTTTTCCTTAACAATTTAATTTTTCCATTATAATTGGTATGTCACTTTTTATTTATAGACGATTACTTCATATATCTAAAGTGTTCATATTTTAATTTTTAAAACGTACATTGCAATCCAGAGAAATAATATAATATAGTTTGTTAAGATATTTCCAAATGCAGAAATGAGTAGATAGAACAATATGGATAATTCTATGTATATTATTAAGGAGTCTGTACAGCCTGACACAGTCATTAGAAAATATTATTTTTTTCTTTGTAAAGAAGTAATTCAGAAGCACAAGATATGGTGCTATTATGCTATTGTATTTTGATTAATTTTCTTTACTTCTGCACTAATTAACTCAGGTTGTAAATTTTAAGAGTATACAAAGAAAACACAGGAAGATATAACTCATCGCAGATCTTTAATTTGTTAACAATTATAAGTAGGCACTAGAGACAAATTATGATGGGCTCTCACCTCCCCTTTTTCAAGAAACTATTTGGCAAGTTGCTCTGACCCTATACCCTTTGCCAGCTTTTCTCCTAATGACCAAAAACTATTTATTCTGCAATAGTGTTTGCTCACTCTATATCAAGTCAGGTGGCTGGCATCTTCAAACTACTACTATGAGGGTCATACATATTTATTAGGTTGAAAAGATTGTCTCATATAAAAAACTAATTATTTACATTTGTTGTGTGGGAGGAAGAAGTACAGAGACATTCCTTAGCAACTAATAGAGTTTTCTAAAGTCTTCATTTTTAAATCTCCTTTGACTATCCAGCAGTAATGATTCCTCCAGGGATTTGGGCATGTTACTTTCTCATTCCTGTACATGCAGAATGACAAATAGTTAAATAGCAAGTTCTACGGCAAAGTGCTGTTCTAGGCACTTTACTTATATTAATAATTTAATCTTTCCAACAACACTGAGGCAAGTGTACTATTAATAGCTCCATTTCACAGTCAGGAAAATGAGGTGTAGAGAGGTTAAATAACTTGGTCAAGGTTACTGCTGATAATGGTGAGGCCAGGATTCCCATTTGGGCAGTCTTGCTCCAGAGCCCATGTTCTTCACCACTGTTGCTTTTTCCTACATGTCAGGCATGGAAGTGAAACTACACAATGCAACATGCTGTCTTCCAGTATGAAGTAAGAGAGAGAGGACTAATGAAGGATTCACATTCATCATCTTGACATGGAAAAGTGGGGGAAAAAATGGGGGAAAGAAATCAGTCCTATGCGATCGCTTATTCAAGAGTCAGTATTTGTGCTCCTTCCTCTTGCAATTACAGCATACACTGACACTGCATGGAACCTCATTATCTCATCTTAAACAATTTCTCAGAAAATATGCCTTCTTCATGTTAGAGATATCATGGTTATCTTACACTTGAGAGCTTACATACTTGTTTATAGTAGTATGCAGTTTTGCAATTCCTTAAACTGCTTTCAGCCTTTTGAGAAAGGGGATCATTAGTCTTAAGGTCACTTCAAAAGCAGCCATCTGTCAAATCTTAGGATACGACAGAATATGGATCAGATATCTAGAGCAGGGAGGGCAGAAGAAGCAAGAGAGGGATCTGGAGCTAGAGGGCCCCATGGGGCTGACACGGGCTGGAACAAAGTTTTGTCTAACCAGTAGATTCCAGGAACACAGGAGCATGCAATGTTGTGAAGTGAAAAGAACATGGGATTCAGAGCCAGGAGGCCTGGGTCTAAGCACTGGTGCTACAAATGCTAACTCCATGAGCTCATGTGACTTATTTAACTTCTCAGATTTCTGGATTTCTTTGAGGCTACTAGGATTAAATAAGGGAGTAGATATAAATATGCTCTGTGAACTATAAATTATTAAATACATTTAAGCTCATTTCAAAAAAAAGATGGATGGTGAACACTAAATTAGGCAAACAAGCTGATTCTGAATCTCTGATGCGACATTATAGTGGTGTATTATTCAGTGGTCAAGATTCGTGATGAGTAATCCAGATCCAAGCAATAGCTGGAATCTTAGATCTCAAGGACATCTGTGAGCAGTTACCAGAACTCTAGCCATTGGGCTAGGTTCAGGCAGAAAGCCCCAGTTTTAAATGTTAAGAGGCTAGGCAAAACTTTGGTTATTTAAACAAGGATAAACAAGGCCAGTGGCCAGACACTGGGTCATAATATTATCTGGGAGAACAGCAAGGATTCCCAATATTTGGACTACAGAGCTTTAAATCTTTTTTGACTAAATAGGTAGGGTTCAGGCTGCAGATAGGGCTCTGGCCTTGGGATATATGGGCTGCCAAATCTGGGAACCTGATACTAGTCTCCTAAACTAATGGACCACACATGATTCTTGGATTACAAAAATGGAGACAGCTTTGAGGGGGTGGAAAATGAGGACTCAAAGGTGACTTTGTGGTTTTCAGCCAGAGTGACTGGGGCCACAGATATCTCATTTACAAAGGTTGCAGGGTGGGGGCCAAAGGCAAGAAAGAAGGGACATGGGAGAAGAGTAATATTCTGAAAAGGCAGGATCATGGTTGGGTAGTCATGAGATGCTATTGATATTGGAGGCCTAGAACTCAGAAGGACAATTAGGACCAGAGGTAGGAGTATGAGAAAGTGTTCACAGAATCCTTGTCTGTAAGCCCTTGGAAAGTGTTTCGTTTCCTGGGGCTGCTGCAACAAAGTACTACAAACTGGGTAGCTTAAACAACAGAAATTTACTGTCTCTAAGTTGTGGAGGCTATATGTCTGAAATCAAGATATAAGCAGGGTTGGTTCCTTCCTGAGAGCTTTAAGGGAGAATCTATTACATTACTCTTTCCTAGCTTCTGGTTAACTCAGATGTTCTTTGGTTTGTAGATTTCATTCTCTTTGTACATTATCATAGTCTTCCCTGTATTCATGTCTGTGTGCAAATTTCTCCCTGTTATAAGGATATAGTTATATTGAATTAGGACATGCACAAATGACTTCACCTTAATTTGATTATTTGCAAAGACCCTATTTTCACATAAGATTACATTCACAGGTACTAGGAGTTAAGACTTCAACATCTTTTTGCAGGACACAATTCAGCCCATAAGATAAAAGAAAGATGGCTCTTGAAGTCTGTAGAACAAACCAAGACAGAAGTTGGAGTAAGACCTTTGAAGTTGTGAGCATGAGGAAAGGCACAGAAGACTGAAGAAAGAGATGCCACAATCTCTCAGAAATAGAAGAAGAAACGAGAAAAGTGAAGTAGCCAAGGGAAGGAGAGTTCCTCAGAGGAACAATAATGAATTTAAGTGATAGATAAAAAGGAAATATAGAACGAGGACTGAGAAAAGATAATTGGATTTGGTAATTAGAAGGCCACTGATGTCCATTATAAGACATGTCTATGACCTAGTGTTTCTGAGACAACCACCATGGGCTCGATTTTAGTTAGTGTGGGCTGCTATAATAAAGTGTCATAGACTGGCTTATAAACAACAGGGATTTATTTCTCAAGCTCTGGAAGCTGGAGGTTCAAGATCAGTGTGTCAGCATGACAGGGTTCTGGTGAGAGGCTGCTTCCAGTGTATAGGTTGCTAAATTCACATTATACCCTCACCTGTGGAGAACAGAGATGGCAAGCTATCTCTTGCAACTCTTATGTGGGCATTCATTCCACTCATGAGGACCCACCCTCAAGATTTTGTCTAATCCTAATTACTTCCCAAAGGCCCCTCTCCTAAAACCATCATATGGAGGGATGGGCTTTCAAATATATGAATTTAGGGAGGACAAAAATATTCAGTTCATCACAGACTCAAGTCTAAGCTCATTCATTATCATAGGATGTTGGTACAATACTTAAACCCTCTATGTCTCAATATCCTTATAAGTAAAATGAGGATAATAATAATAGTACCTACCTCATAGTTATGAATATTAAATACATTGTGCTTAAAATAGTGTCATGTTACTTTTATGTACCAAAAACACTATCAACAGAGTGAAAGACAACACATGGAAAGGGAGAAAATATTTACAAATCATATATCTGGTGAGAACATATATAAAGAACACAGAATATACAAATAACTCCTATGAGTCAACATCAACTTGACTGAATGACTTCATTAAAAGACTTAATTAAACAATGGGCCAAGGGCTTGAATAGACATTTCCTCAAAGAAGAAAAATGAATGGCCAATAAGCACATAAAAAATTCTCAGTATCACTAAATCAAAACCATAATGATACACCACTTCATGCCCCTTAGGGTAGTTATTATAAAAATAATAATAATAAGTGTTGGTGAGGATGTGGACAACTTGGAATCCTTGCATATTGGTGGTAGGAATGTAAAATGAGCAGCTACTGGTGAAAACAGTATAGGAATTACTCAAAAAAAAAAAGCAAAAAATGGGGACACTTCAGTGGCTCAGTCAGTTGAGCGTCTGACTTGATCTCATGGTTCTCGAGTTCAAGCCCTGTGTCGGGCTCTGTGCTGAAAGCTCAGAGCCTGGAGCCTGCTTCAGATTTGGTGTCTTCATCTCTCTCTGTCCCTCCCCTGCTCACACTCTGTCTATCACTCAAAACTAAACATAGGGGCTCCTGGGCGGCTCAGTTGGTTGAGCTTCTAACTTCAGCTCAGGTATTGATCTAACTGTTCATGAGTTCAAGCCCCACATCAGGCTCTGTGCTGACACCTCAGAGCCTGAAGCCTGCTTCAGATCCTGTGTCTCTCTCTCTCTCTCTCTGCCCCTACCCTGCTCTCTCTCTCTCTCTCTCTCTCTCTCTCAAAAAAACCCATAAATAAATAAATAAAATAAAATAAAATAATTAAATAAACATTTTAAAAAAAGAAAAAAAATAGAAATACCAAATGATCTGGCAATTCTGCTTCTGGGTATGTACCCAAAATAAGTGAAAACCAGGACTTGAACAGATATTTGTACACCCATATTCATAGTGGCTTTGTTTACAATAGCCAAAAAGTAGAAGCAATGCAAGTGTCCATCAACAGATGGATAAATAAACAAATTGTGGTACATACATAATGGAATATCATTCAGCCTTAAAAGGCAAGGAAGTTCTGACAGATGGTACAACATAAACTTTGAAAACATTATGCTAAATGAAAAATAAGCCAGACACAAAAGGACAAATATTGTATGATTTCAGTTATGGGAAGTACCAGGATGAGTCAAATTCATAGAGGCAGTAGGTTAGTAGTTTCCAGGGACTGGGTGAGTGTGTGGAGGGAGAGCTGGGAATAGAGGAGATAGGGGATTATTGTTTAATGGATACAGAGTTTCAGTTCAAGGAGATGAAAAAGTTTTGGGGAATGGATGGTAGTGATGGTTGCACAGCAATATGAATGTACTTAATGCCACAAAACTGTACTCTTAAAAATGGTGAAAATAATAAAGTTTCATGTTACATATAAAATATACATTTTACCACATTAAAAAAACATACTAAACTAAGGTTTAAAAAACTGTTATGAAGGTATTATCTCATGTAAGGTTGATTATAGAAGGTTTAAAGAATAAATGGGAGACATGGAAAAGAAAGCAGTGACTGAAATCTATCACTCAGCAAGTGTATGGGGACAGAACATAGGATGTAGTCCTCTGAGGGAGGGGCTTGGAAACAGGGAGGAGTTTGGGGATAGACATATATCAACCTTTATAGTCTCTTACCACTTAGGGGATCTGAAAGATTGTTTTTGAAACTTCTAATTGCTGAACCTTTATTTCATGGAAATAAAATATTAAATACACCTTTAAAAAAACAACATCATTTAAGCCATTTGTCTTTGCTTGAAAGAGATAAAAGACATAAACCTAGCTTTACACTAAGACCATCTTGTGCCAAGGGAATGTTTTTTCCTGTTAGGTGGCATATTCACAGTCTTTTTTTTTTTTTTAACATTTATTCATTTTTTGAGAGACAGAGAGACAGAGCGTGAGCAGGGGAGGGGCAGAGAAAGAGGGAGACACAGAATCCAAAGCAAGCTCCAGGCTCTGAACTGACAGCACAGAGCCCAACGCAGGGCTTGAACTCACAAACTGTGAGATCATGACCTGAGCTGAAGTTGGACACTTAACCCACTGAGCCATCTAGGTGCCCCTCTCACAGTCTTAACTGTGGGATCATGATGTGCCTAACTGTGGGGATAATTCTATTGGCTTAAAGTTCAGCAGGTAGCTTCCTTAATATTGACTTTGGAAATAACTGGAGTAGGTTTTACTGATTAATTGCATCTAAGTGAGTATTGTGAAAGGCTCTTAAACTCCAAGATCAAAAAATTCCGAGTAATATGAAAATTAATGTTTAGATTTAGGAATATTCCTGGCCAAAAACATAAATGTAAAAACAATGATCACATGTGATTACCTCCAAATTCAAGACTTTGGCAGAATTATTCTGAAATTAAATCTAAAGAATTAAAATAACCAAATGGGGAAGAGAAATGAAAGCTCTAAGGCTTTAATTATTTGTGTACTCTCATAATTTTGCTAAAATATCTTTTAATTGGAGAATTAAAGGTATGTTCAGCTTCTTAGACAACTCAAGCTAAGTAAGTACAGCCCTGCCTTTTCAGTAATTTCACAGCCTTATATTTACTGAACTGTGATGTTAAAGTTAAATCCTCAAATTAGTTTTCAGAACACTGCACAGTTGTTGAAATACAGTGAAATAATGTTAAGCATTTTATTTTTAGATATAAGAGGCCATTATGTATTCAAATGTTGATATAGCTGAAACAAATTTCATTGGTCAATTCACATTAAAAAAACATTTTACATTAATGTGTTTAAAAAATTAGTTTCCCTAAACTTTATCATCTCATGCTTCTTTCATTTAATAGGGAATAACAGGTTCTTTACACCCACTCTACTTTCCTAGGATTAAGATCCTGGATAATTGTGCCAGATTTTAAATCCTAGCTAGATATAAATAGAAATTCAGATTTTCAGATGAGATTAGCAATGAGCTTTATCTTTTCTTTATATCATATACTAGTGGCTTGGATAATGGCTTCCAAAAATATTATATCCTAATCTCTGGAACTTTTATTTAGAAAATGGGCCTTTAACATGTCATTGTATTAACAATTTGAGATGAAGGGATTATCCTGTATTGTCTGTATAGGCTCTAAATGTCATGACATGTATCTTTATAGAAAATATGCTCAAGAGGAAGCTTGAGAAACACACAAAGGAGAAAAACATATGAAGGCAGAGACAGAGATTGGAGTGAAGGGGCCACAAGCCAAAGGGTGCCTGCAGGCACCCAAAGCTGCAAGAGGCAAGGATTTCTCCCTCTAGCCTCCAGAGAGGGGACAGCACTGATGACTCCTTAATTGTAGCTCAATGATGTTTGCTTTGGACTTCTGGCCTCCAGAACTGTAAAAGAATATATTTCTGCTGTTTTAAGTTCCCCACGTGTGGTCATTTGTTTCAGCAGCCATTGGAATCTAAAACAAACATAAGACTTTGCAGTGACAATTTTTCACGCAATCGTTTTAATGTTGTAGGTGCTTCTGACATCTTCATAAAACCCTGGAGGGGAATAGTCCTATGAGTTAAATTCCAGTAATTCCATATTTAGGGACATATAAAGAACTAAAAAGAATGTTGCTGACATGAAAGAATCAATGTAAGTGGTATTCAATTGCATAAAATATTTCATTAGCCTACATAGTGTTTTTGTAAGGCTAGGAGGAAATTTCATAAATGTCAGAAAAATCAACACCACTCGAGCATTTTATTTTTTAAAAATTTTTTTTTCAACATTTATTTATTTTTGGGACAGAGAGAGACAGAGCATGAACGGGGAAGGGGCAGAGAGAGAGGGAGACACAGAATCGGAAACAGGCTCCAGGCTCTGAGCTGTCAGCCCAGAGCCTGACGCGGGGCTCGAACTCACGGACCGCGAGATCGTGACCTGGCTGAAGTCGGACGCTCAACCGACTGCTCCACCCAGGCGCCCCACCACTCGAGTATTTTAATCTTTCCTCCCATTCATTACTTAAAAATATTTTTCAAATTATAAAAACAGCATAATCATATTGAATAACTTTGTAAAACAGGAAAGAACCAACTCAAAATCTTCAATACAACTATCATCACTCTGATATAATCACTTATACTTCCTTTTTCTTTTCCTTCTTTTCCTTCTTAACGTTTATTTATTCTTGAGAGACAGAGCATGAGCAGGATAAAGGCAAAGAGAGAAGGAGACACAAAATCCGAAGCAGGCTCCAGGCTCTGAGCTGTCAGCACAGAGCCTGGGGGCTCCAGCCCACAAACTGTGAGATCATGACCTGAGCCGACATCGGATGCTCAACCGACTGAGCTACCCAGGCGCCCCTACACTTTCTTTTTAATGGAAGTAATCATTCAACACCTGTACTTTAACATATTGATTTTTTTCACTTAGTGTGCAACTTTTGTTATTCTTAGGTAGTCTTTATAAGTATTATTTTAGAAGATAGTTTAAATTACTATCGAGTGAGTGGGTAAACGATTACTCAAGTATTCTCTTGTCATAACTATGCATACTACCTTCTATTTTTTTAAGGCACCCATAGATGTCATCTTTTAAAAACTCCCTTATTGGGGCACCTGGGTGGCTCAGTCTGTTGAGCATCCAACTTCAGCTCAGAGCATGATCTCACAGTTTGTGGGTTCGAGCCCCGAGTCGAGCTCTGTGCTGACCGATCTGAGCCTGGAGCCTGCTTCCCATTCTGTGTCTCCCTCTCTCCCTGCCCCTCCCCCACTCATGTTCTGTCTCTGTCTCTCAAAAATAAGTAAAAATGTTTAAAAAAATAATTTAAAATCTCCTTTACTTAACATTAAAGAAATTGGGACTGATAGCCTAGAGTTTCTGAATCTCAGCACTGTTGACTCTTTGGGTCAGATAATACTTTGTTGTTGGGGGCTGTCTTGGTATACTGTAGAATGTTTAGCAGCATATCTGGTTTCTACTTAATTAGATGCTAGTAGCTTCTCTCTCATACAGTTGTGGCACCAAAAATTTTTGCAGACATTGACACTTGTCACCTGGCAGGGAAAGTCAGTCCTTTTTGATAATCACTGCCATAGAAGTTGAAGTTCAATAATTGGACAATCCGATGTTAAAATTCAACATCAGTGCTTTTTATTCTACCTTCAGTAGCCTTATTCCACCATTTCTTTTCTTTTTTTTTTTAACTTTTTTATGTTTATTTATATTTGACAGAGAGAGAGAGAGAGAGAGAGAGAGAGAGAGAGAGAGAGAACGTGCGCAAGCGCTTGGGTGGGGGAGGGGCAGAGAGACAGATACAGAATCCCAAGTGGGCTCTAGGCTGCCATCTGTCAGCATAGAGCCTGATGTGGGGCTCGAACTCATGAGCAGTGAATTCATGACCTGAGCTGAAGTCAGACGCTTCATCGACTGAGCCACCCAGGCACCCCACCATTTCTTTCTTCCTTTCTTTCTTTCTTTCTTTCTTTCTTTCTTTCTTTCTTTCTTTCTTT
>NW_024412400.1:48058918-48077659 GCF_014898765.1 Herpailurus yagouaroundi
TTTCTTTCTTTCTTTCTTTCTTTCTTTCTTTCTTTCTTTCTTTCTTTTTTCAATGTTCATTTATTTATTTTGGTGGGGAGAGAAAGAGAGTGCAAGAGAGCAGGGGAAGGGCACAGAGAGAGGGAGAGAGAGAATCCCAAGCAATCTCTGCACTCAGTGCAGCAGAGCTCTATGTGGGGCTCAAACTCAGGACCTGAGATTACAACCTGAGCCAGTATCAAGAGTTGGATGCTTAACCTATGAGCCACTCAGGTGCCCCTTACTCCACCATTTCAATAAGAACTTTTCAACTCATGGTGGTAAGATGGTTGCTGCATCCCAGGTATCACATATACATTCCTGACAGGATGATGGGAGACTGGCAAATAATAACATATAAGAACACTCCTCTTAAAGAGGTAATATTTGGGGTGCCTGGGTGGTTCAGTCAGTTAAGCCAGTGACTCTTGATTTTGGCTCAGGTCATGATCTCAGGGTTCTGAGACCAAGCCTTGGGGCTTCATGTTGGGTGTGTAGCCTGCTTAAAGTTCTCTCTCTCCCTCTCCCTCTGCCCTTCCCTCTCCCAGCAAGCATTTTCTTGAGAAGAAATGCCATCCCCAGTGGCTCTGCCTACATAGTATTGGCCAGAAGTGTGTCACATGGCTGCCTCTAGTCATGAAGAAAAGGTGGCTTAGCTCAGCTTTCAGTCTCTATAATAATGTCAGGGAGAAGAGTTGTTCTGAATGGTTTTTGAATAGCCCATTCACTATATTGGCTAAACTTCCCATCCTAGTTCAGCCACTTTCTTGTGGCAGATGGGATGAGCAAGAATTTGGAAGCTGCTAAAAATGTTTTCTCATATATATGTGAAGTTTTTGTGTGCTATGATTTATTATCTAGAAAGCACTTCATGAAACCCTTTCTAGCTGATTGATTTGCTGATGTCTTTATTCTGTTTTCTCTAAATCAGGAAAATGTATTCATATACAAGTAGTGTCATTGAAAAGACCCAATTAATTTCAGCTGGAAAGGTCACTACTTAAACCAGCAGTTCTTTACCAGTGGTAATAAATATGCCGATCAATTCATATCATTCACAGGCTGACATTTAGAAGACTCTAGTTGGTTTCATTTCCCATCCAGCAATATTCAGCAGTGATGTAAAGAGCTAAGTGCATCTGAGGAGGTAAAGGGCATGGACACATCAGATATACATGAAGGACACAGAACAAGAAGTAGAGCAATTCACTAACTAAAACTCTCTGTTTCATTATTTACCAAGACTCTGAGAAATTTTGTTTAATTATGCAGTTTTCCATTTTTCTATTCAAAGAAATGTATCCTTACCCAAGTGTTTGGCCTAAATTGTCTGTCTCAAAAAGACATATGGAAGTCCTAATCCTAGCTTCCGGTGACCTTATTTGGAAATAGTGTCTTTGCAGATGTAATCAAGTAAAAATGAGGTCTTAGGGTGGGCCCTTCATTATGACTTGTGTCCTTATGAGAATAGAAGAGATCCAGACACATGCAAGGAGAAAATCACATGACTACCAATGCGGGGATTGAATTGATGCATTGATAAACCAAGAAACACCAAGGGTTGTCTGCAACACCAAAAGCTAAGAGGAAAGCATGAAACAGATGCTTCTCTAGAGACTTCAGAGAGAGCAGAGCCCTGCCAAACTTTGATTCCAGACTTCTAGCTTCCAGAACTGTGACAGAACACATTTCTGTCGTTCAGCACTATTCATTAGTGGTGCTTTGTCACACAGTCCTAGGAATCTAATACACTAAGAATGGAAAAAATAGTAACTTCTCACTCACTGAAAAATCAGTGGTACCTTTTATTAGGCTTTTCAAGAGATAATTTTGGGCAAGTTCTTCTATTCCACATGTAAATCCTCTTTCCTTCTATTTAAGTAGACAATTTTCCAGAGTTAATTTCCTTTCTTTTGCATTTATCAAACAAAATCCTTTCAAAATCAAATCTCCTTCAGGAGGAAGGGAAGATTTAACCCTGAAATTCAATATCAAGAGAATGATCTTTGTATGATTGTGGAGGGTTTGGATGCTTGTGAGAGAGAAAGATTTCACCTAAAAGCTCAAAAGAATGGAATGTCGGAATGGATTGTGTCATAGTTGGCTATCTGTGTTAGTTGGGGTCCTCTGAGAAGACACCAAATCAGGATTAGATGTGCAGGAAATGTATCAGGAGAAATGTCTGAGAAAGATAAAGGGAAGGATAAAGAGAAAGATCTGGAGAAGGCAAGGAAGACCCACAGATCAAAATACTGGTCTGACTCCTGTGAAGGAGACAGAAAAGGGAAAAGTTGGATAGGAAGAGTCTCAGGCTTTTGCACAGTTTCCTGAAATATTCAGCCAGGCCAGTGATACAAGGTTAGAATAGGTAGGAGCATCTATTGACATTTTTGCATCCAAGAATAAGTTGACATAAAATACACAATATTTGTTCACATAGTTTCATGAGAGATCTAAACACCAGGTACTTCCAATAAACAGAACCAAGTCATCCAATGTTTATGCAACAGATATTGACAAAATCCCTACATGGCAGGCATTGTGTTAAGAGCTGGGAATACAGTAACTAGTAAAAACAGAAATGACCCTTATTCCCATGGAATCTTCCAGTCCAGTCTAATTCATTCAATTATTTAATCAATTCCTAAATACAAAGTACATTTGTTCAGTTTTGTGCTCTGTGCTTGTTATTCAAGGGAAAGAAAAAGAGAGAGAGGTCACTATCTAATAAAGAAGAGAGAAATGCAATCATTACAGTAACAAAGATGATATAAATTAAGTGCTATCAAAAAATCGAGTGGGTGATTCATTCAGCTTAATTCAGCATAAAGTCTTCACAGATAATTTGAACTGAATTTAAGTTTAAAGGATGTACCTTAACTCCTCAGGATTTCTGAAACTACATGTAAAATGCTGTGTATATGTGCATATATGTTCATTTCTCATGTGGGGCCTGTCTTATCTCTCTAATAATGGATACGGTAAATTAAAAAAAAATTTAACATTTATTTATTTTTGAAAGACAGAGAGAGAGAGCACTATTGGGGGAAGGAAAGAGAGAGAGAAAGAGAGGGAGACACAGAATACAAAGCAGGTTCCAGGCTCTGAGCTGTTAGCACAGAGCCTGACTCGGGGCTTGAACACACAAACCGCGAGTTCATGACCTGAGCCGAAGTCAGACGCTTAACTGACTGAACCACCCAAGCGCCCCTGGAGATGGTAAATTTTTAAATATATGGGCCATGATATATGCTATTCTACGGAGCCAAAGAACTTAGAAAACACGCTGAGGCTGATGCTATTATTCAATAATAACAATGAATACCTGCAATGACAATGAGTCCAGTCACCAGAAACAATTCCTGGCTCCCCGGCTGCTGATCACATTGTCCATGTTTTCAGACCTTGGTGACTCATTGTGAGCTGATATTACAGTATTATGGATGCTAAATAGTATTTCAAATTATTTTCTCGACAAAATACTTTTGCAAATACTAGTTTAAACCACTATGATTTTTTTTCTGCAATATATTTCAGAGCCCTTATTTAATATGCTCCTGGCATTATGAATCTTAAAAAGTTACCAAAATATGGAGAATTTACCAAATTTCTTTTTTTTTTTAAAGCATGAAGCATCTTGAGGTACTAGAAATATATATACCTTTAGACACATGGGATTAAATATCTAATCTTCCCAGGAGTGCTTTTCATTTTGATGGGAAATTCTAGAAGGCCAAAAAGGCCTCATGATCTACACGGGTGACACTCTAATGGTGGAATTTCAGGCAATGAGAAAGTCAGAAAAGTTAGGAAGAGGAGGAGAGACTGTTTTGGCAGGAGCCTGATGTATCCTGCCTGATAACACTGACCCTTTCACTAACCCCATGGAAGCTCACATTAAGAGCTCCAATTCTGCAGCATGCTGTTCTGATTTGGATTCAAGCTGAATTGTTCTATTATTCACAGACTTCATGTTATCACTTGTCCCTCCTCTCCCCCGCTTCAGAGCTGAGCTCTTTCCCTGTGAAACTTCTTGTTGAGCCTAGAAAAACAGTCTCAGAAATTGCATGACTCCTCCATTCGCAGAAATGATATCCTTAGTTTTTAGCCTAAATTCAGGATCTTATCTCAAGAGATGTGACATTGCCTGTCTGGTTGAGGATACTTCAAGGTTATCAAATCAAGAAACATCCATTGAGCAACCAAAATGTGCAAAGTCCCATGCTTAATGTTTGCCTAATGTCATTATTTTCTCTGCCCTTTAGGGGCAATCCAGATTAATAGAACAAACTTTACCTTGGTAGTCTGATTCTTTAATGTTTGACCAAATATCGTGGAATTGCTTTGAATGCATATAGAAAGCAAAGTATGATCTTTGTTAAGTTTTCCACTAGAACTATTTTCTTTTTAAGTTGTATGTATGATTGTGTCATGATCTGTCCCTAAAAGCTTTCTGCTTCAGAAGACTGTTGTGTAGTCCATTATTAAAAATGCTCTTCAAAGATGTCTTTTATTGAACATACACACTTGACTATTAGACTGTGATCATTAGTTTTTTATGGATTACCCACAGTCAGTAAATGTTAATAAATGTGGCTGATATATTCTTTTTAAATAATCAATACTAAAGACATTTCACGGATGATTTTCTGGTAGGAATATGTTATTGTCAATCTCAACTTCTCTTTTGAAGACAACATGATTATTGCTATTAATGTAATTCCCTTTTCCCAGGGTTCAATAATGCTATATAGATATTATTTCACTAATATTGCTTCACTGCAAATTTTTTCAGATACAGGGCAAATGCAATTATCAATATTTAATGACAAAGTGAAGGGTAATGATCAAGATTTCTTTCTATACATTCAATATAGGCAAAGTTATTAATTAGCCTTGGCAGAGCAAAGGTTATCCTCTCTTGTTTTGTTTTGTTGCATTTCCATTAGGATAGTAAGTTGATCACACTGAGTTGAGACTGGACTTGCCACCCTGTGGTGTCTTTTAAAATTTATTTTGGGCACGTCAGCTGAGGTGTGTCTTGGGGGAGGGGGAGCCTGTGAAACAGAGGTTGATGTGTGGTCAGCTGGATGAGCCTGGCGGACATTGGAGAGGACAGGATAGCATTCCTCTCTACGGAGCCCTGGGGACTCAGTCTGAGGCCTATGAAGAAAAAGAAGAAGCCAACGGTGCAGTTTTAACCCAACACCTGTGAGGAACTAGGAAGCAGGCCCATGGAACTGTGAGCTCTGGACGAAAAAGGAACCATATGTTTGTTACTGTTTGTCCTGGTTTGTCTGGGACAGACCCAGCTTAATCACCTGTCTTGGGGTCACTATTCATTAGAGCCCTGTTTCACTCTTAAAGGAGTTGTTCATATTAAAGGAAATGACATATTCACCCTCAACCCAGAGTAAAGTAGGAGAGATTCGCTTCTTGGTGAACAGGGAAAGTGCCGTGCACCTCTGATGTCAGAAGGCTGATGAGACATTTGGGCACCTCGTGCGCTGCCTAGGCAGTGGCGCTCAGAGTCCTCCAAATGGCTTCTTGAATGACAGGTGTCACCAAGAGGCTGCAGAGGAAGAACTTGAGTTGATTGTTGGAGGGGCATGGGTATACATGGAGAGTTGCCCTGAGGACTACCCAGAATACTGGGGAGAGACCTCTGTTAGGAAGGAATTTTTGTTATGTGACCTCAGTTTATCTCCAGACTGGTGAGGCAGGAGGAACTTAATACATGGGCTGGCAGTAATTATATGTGGAAAATGATAATTCCAAGAATTTATTTGTTTAATGGACTCAGCAACTTTTGAAATGGGTAATATTCAGTCACGGTTAATCTTAAGTAGTTTCTCCAAGTTAATTGATTCTAAAAAATGCCAAGCCCTTTATCAAATAGTAGGGTTTAGCTCTTTATCAGTCTGAATCTTGGTCTTTTGAAATCCTGTGGCTCCTGTCTTAGGCAGTCACTCAAAAATTCTCATAGTGATGACAAGATGGGGATGATGACTAAGTTTGCTTCCAGGTGTGGAGCCAGTTTGAAAATAACTAGAGCACATTTTTGACTGATTAGCTCATGCTCTCACTTTAATATTATCATGTCTGTCTGATTTATTTTTATTATGTTATATAACCAAAACCTTTTCCAACACAGAAATAAAAATAGAAAGAACTGCCATAAGTAGTTATGCATTATTTGTTCTACGGATGGTTTCATATTTTGTTGGTTCTCAGAGAAAACCTTCAATTTACTTGTGCTTCATCATAAGGGTTAAAGACAAATTACTACCTTCATGTATTGTTTTGGTGTTTAACCTTTGGACTGAAAAGGACATTTGCATGAGTGCTCTGAATAAGTCAATTTATAGAAAAACTCAACTGATCCCAAAGAACTGATGCACCTTCCCAGGGTGAATAATGGATTCCTTCCCCTCCCCCATCCTTCTCCATGTTTTTGGTATGGATACGCTGTTCCCTTATAAAACATTAATAGAAAGTGGGTTTTTCCCCGGGCCTTTCTACGTGTGTGTGTGTGTGTGTGTGTGTGTGTGTGTGTGTGTGTATGCATAGGATTCACTTTACTAAACAAAGGCACTAAGTTTTTTTAAATGTTTTATTCCTGGGGCATCTGGGTGGCTCAGTCAGTTGAGCCTCCGACTTCAGCTCAGGTCATGATTCCTAGCTTCATGAGCTGGATGGAGCCCTACTCGCTGCTGTCAGCCTGTCAGTGCAGAGTCCACTTCAGATTCCCTGTCCCCCTCTCTCTGCCCCTCCCCCGCTTGCACTGTCCCAAAAATAAATATTAAAAAAATAAATATTCCCCATGGCACAATAACAAATACAGATGTCTATGAGTGACTTTTGTTCTAATATAATTTTATATTGTATTTTTGTTTCTGAGGGCATTGACTCTGAATATCCTGAATTATTCCACTTTTGAATAGTCTGGTTATTTAATTTTCCTAATATTTTAATAGGTTTAATTTTTCCATATATGTGCATTTTATATTTATATTATCCTTTTCATTTCATTACATTCTAATTAGAAGGAACTATTTTTATTAGTGAATTTTTCCATTGTAATCAGAGCCCCCCCCACCCGGCCAAGTTTTATTGAGAAATAATAGACATTCATCACTGCATTAGCTTAAGGCATACATCATGGTGGTCTGATTTACATATATTGTGAAAGGATTACCACAATAGGTTAACATCCATCATCTTGTATAGATACAATAAAAAAAAAGAAGAAAAAAGAAAACAAAATTTTTCTCCATGTGATGAGAACTCTTAGTATCAGTATATGCTCTTAACAACTTTCCTGTAAATCTTCCAGCATTGTTAGCTATAGTCACCATGCTGAAATTTGTACCTTTTTAAAAAAGGTTTTATTTTTAAGTAATCTCTACACCCAACATGGGGCTTGAACTTACAACCCCAAGATCAAGAGTTGCATGCTTTACTAACTGAACCAGCCAGGTACCCTGGAAGTTTGTACCTTTTGACCACTTTCCTAATTCCTCTCCCCTCCACTCTCCAACTCTTATAAACACAAATTTGATTTCTTTTTCTATAAGGTTTTTTGTTTCTGTTTCTGTTTTAGAGTCCACATACAGTTAATATAAATAACATCATGTAGCATTTGTCTTTTCTGAGATTATTTTGTTTAGCACAATGCCTTCAAAGTCAATCCACATTGTCACAAATGGTAGAATTTTCTCATTTTTAATGGATGAATATACAATTTTTTATATATGCATGTTTGTGTGTGTGTGTGTGTATGTATGTATATCGCAAATTCTTTGCCCTTGTATCCATCAATGGACAGTTAGGTTGTTTCCATGACCATTGTAAATAATGGTGCTATGATGGGGGGTGCAGATATCTTTTCAAGGTAGTGTTTTAGTTTTCTTTGGATACATTCCCAGAACTAGAATTGCTGGATCATATGGTAGTTCTAGTTTTAAGTTTTTGAGGACTCTCCATATTGTTTTCCACAGTGGCTACACCAATTTACAAGCTCAATAGTGCACAAGGGTTCCCTTTTCTCCACATCCTCAAGAGCATTTGTTATCTTTTGTTTTTTTGATGATGGCTATTCTAACAGGTGTGAGGTGATATCTCATTGTGGCTTTAATTTGCATTTCCCTAATGACTAGTGATGTTGAGCATCTTTCCATGTAATTATCAGCCTTGCATGTGTCTTTTTTTTAAAGAAATGTCTATTCAAGCCCATTCCTACTTGGATCATTTACGTTATTGATGTTGAATGGTATGGGTTCTTCGTGTATTTTGGATATTAATCTTTTATCAGATACATGTTTTACAAATACTTTTCCCATTCCATAGATTATCTTTTCACTTTGTTGATGGTTTCTTTTACTGCACAGAAGCTATTTGATTGATGTAGTCCTACCTGTTTATTTTTTTATTTTGTTGCTTGTGCTTTAGGTGTCATATCCAAAAAATCATTCCCAAGATGCATGCCAAGGAGCTTTGTTCTTCGGTTTTCTTCTAGGAGTTTAATGGTTTCAGGTTTTACATTCAAGTCTCTAATACACCTTGAGTTATTTTTTGTAAGCGGTGTAAAATATGAGTCAAATTTCTTTTATTTGTAAGATGTGAATATCCAATTATCCTAGCATCATTTATTCAAGAGACAGTCTTTTCTCCATTGAGGCTTCTTAGCTCTCATGTCAAATATTAGTTGACCATATATGCTTGGGTTTATTTCTTGGTTCTTGGTTCTGTTCTATTGGTCTATTTGTCTGTTCTTATGCCAGTGCCATACTGTTTTGATGACTATAGCCTGAAATCAGGAGGTGTGATACCTCTTCATTCTTCTTTGGCTACCCAGTTTCTTTTGTAGTTTCATATAAATTTTAAGAGTGTTTTTCCTATTTGGGCACCTGGGTGGCTCAGTCAATTAAACATCTAACTCTTGATATTGGTTCCGGTCGTGATCTTGATGTTGTGAGATCAAGCCCACATCAGGCTCTGCGCTGATCGCAGACACCACTTAAGATTCTTTCTCTCCTTCTCTTTCTCTCTGCCCCTCCCCCATGTGCACACTCTCAAAATAAATACTTTAAAAATTTTTTGAGAAACTCTTTTCTTTTCCTACTTCTATAAAAAATATTGTTGGAAACTTGATAGGGATTGCTTTGAATCTATACATAGCTTTTGGTAGTATTGACATTTTAGCAATATTAATTCTTCCAATCCATGAACAGGGATATTTTTCCATTGTGTCTTCTTTGATTTCTTTCATCAGTGTCTTATAGTTTTCAGTGTAGAGATCTTTTACCTCCTAAATATTATATTGTTTTTGATGCTATTGTGAGATTATTTTCCAAAAATTTCATTGTTAGTGTATAGAAAAGCTGATTTTTGTATGCTAGTTTTGTATCCTGCAATTTTACTGAATTCATAGGTCAGATCTAACAGTTTTTTGGTTAAGTTTTCAGGGTTTTCTATATATAAGAACATCTCATCTGCAAATAGAGACAATTTTAGCTATTCCTTTTCAATTCTGATACATGTTATTTCTTTTTCTTATCTTATTGCTCTACTGAGGACTTCAATTGCTATGTTGAATAGGAGTGGTAAGAGTGGGCACCCTTGTCTTTCTTATTCCTGGTCTTAAAGGAAAAGCTTTCAACTTTTCACCATTGAGAATGATGTACGCTATGGGTTTGTCATATATGGCCTTTATTATTTTGCGATATGTTCCTTCTCTGCCTTATTATTAATGAATACTGAATTTTGTCAAGTGCTTTTTCTGCATCTATTGAGATGATCATGTGGTTATTTTCTTTAATTCTATTAAAGTGATATATCACATTGATTGATTTGAGTGTTTTGAGCCATCTTTGCATCCCAGGAATAAATCCCACTTGATTATGGTGAATGATCCTTTTAATGTACTGCCAAATTCAGCTTGCTAGTATTTTATTAAAAATTTTGCATCTATATTCATTAGGGATATTGTCTATGGTTTTCTAGTTGTGTCTTTTTCTGGTCTTGGTATGAAGATAATGCTGACATTTTGTTTTTGTTTTTGTTTTTTTTTTAGAGAGAGAGAGAGGCAGGGGCAGGAAGAGAGGGGGAGGGGGAGGAGGAGGGAGAAGGGGGGGAGAGAGATAGAGAGAAAGAAAGAGAGAGAGAGAGAGAGAGAGAGAGAGAGAGAGAGAGAGAGAGAATGAATCTTAAGCACATTCCACACCCAACACAGAGCCCATTCTCACTACCATGAGATCATAATCTGAGCCAAAAATCAAGAGTTGGATGCTTAAACAACTAAACCACCCATGTACCTCATTACTGGCTTTTTAAAATGAGTTTGAGAGTATTCTCTCCTCTTCAATTTTTTTGAAGAGTTTGAGAAGGATCGGTGTTAATTTTTCTCTAAATGTTTGGTAAAATACACCTGTGACGCTATCTGATCTTGGACTTTTCTTCATTGGAAGATTTTTGATTACTGATTCAACCTCCTAACTAGTAATTGGTCTATTCAGACTTTTTATTTCTTCCTAACTCAGTCTTGGTAAGTCATACATTTCTAAGAATTTTTCCATTTCTTCTAGGTTGTCCAGTTTGTTGTTGTATCATTGTTCATAGTATCCTCTTATGATCCTTTGAATTTCCATGGTATCAGTAGTAATGTCTCCCTTCTATTTATAATTTTGTTGATTTAGGACCTCTTTTTTCTTCCTTTGTTAGTCTACCTAAGCGTTTGTCAATTCTGTTTATCCTTTAAAAGAACCAACTCTTAATCTTTTCTATTGTTTTTCTGTTCTCTGTTTCATTTATTTCTGCTCTGATTTTTATTATTTCCTTTCTTCTGCTAACTTTTGGCTAAGTTTTTTTGTTTGTTTGTTTGTTAGTTTTTTGTTTTTTGCTTTTCTAGTTCCTGAAGGGACTAGAATTTTCTGAAATGCTGTTTTCTTTTGACTATAGTGTTGTGGTCCTGTTTACGATTGCTCGACCACTTTGAATCATCACCACTGCCCCCTACATAATATGACATATTCATCTAGACTCTAGCTCATCACTTAGGAAAATTAATAATTTAGTTATGTGAACAGAAACATCAGGGTATAATAAAAATGGCATAGAATTTTCTGCTTTTGAATGCTTTCACTTCATAGTTCCCAAAAGTTAAGTTGAAGTCAGCAAGGCTTCTGGCTTCGCAGGTGGTACCTTGGGCCCCCAATCCCTGATCCATAACAGACTAGAATATTCAATGACACAGAGGCAGAGTTGGCACGAAGCTATAGGGACATGGAACAATTTTAATCATCCCCTGAGCATTCTTGTTGTTATTAAAAAGAGAGACGTTAAGATTTAAATGAAGTCTCTCTGTGACTGATGTCAGCTGAGTAATAAGGGAGTACATACTCTCAGAAACATTTTCAAAGTGATTTAAAGGTTAAGAGGTACTTATTCTTAATAGTTCTGATCCTCTACACATTGCCTGGCATTGGCAATCTGGGCACTCACACACTTTGATGTGCTTAAGGACTTATTTCAGCACAGTCTATCCTTTCTCTCTTCTCTTCTTAGATGCTTATTTACATTATTTTATAGCATATTTATTTAAGTAGTATTTATTGAATACTTTTTATGACTGAGGTCCTGTACTAGTTACAGAGTATATAAAGATTAATAAGACACAGTCGTTATTCTAGCATGTAGTCCATTAGGGGAGACAGACACATAGTCAAAAAGTCATAAAATACATAAAGTGTCATTTTTGTCTGAACAGCAAATGTGCCTTTGAGAAACAAGTCCTCCATCACTCCATGTTTATTTCACAAAACTCATAGACTGGCCCAATGGTAAAAATACGAGCTGAAAAATTTCACCCAGGGCCCTTTTATAAAATTTGATATATGAGTATCAGGATATCTCTCTTCCTTTTGGATTGCAAGTTTGGGACAACCAGCACCCTCCCATTTAGAGAGGGCTAGCCTGAGGATGTGAACAACAGACAGAGGGGACTAAAAGTAGCACACGGAAAGAGACGTTATCATTATGACATGATTTGATCACTTATATCCAAGCATTCCTACTCTTGCTTCTTTGAACATCCGGGAGTTCAGACTAACACAATAATATAATACAGGAAAAAACACCCATGGACATTATGCAATCACAGATTCAGAGTCCTAACCTGGAAGGAATAGGCTATGCTGGATGGAGTCAGCCAAGTTTTCTGAAAGGAGTAGCATTCTTTAGATAGAATCTGAGACTCTCAGAATGTAATATCCAGAAGTACCAACACCCCCCAAAATACCAGCTCAGGTTGCTATGCACTCAAAAACTGCATTAACTTGATCATCAAATGAAATTAAAATTTTGATTAGTGAATGATTTGAAAAGTTTATGTCATCAGAAATAGTGCAACTTGAAGTTTCACAAATCACAAGTTTACTAATGTTTACTAAATGTCTAAAACCAAGATTTGTCATGGCATTCTTTGGGCCCAAACAAATCTCTGTAGTCTAACACACGGCAGAGCTTAACTTTTGCTGTATACTCCCCATAGTTTCCTGCACTTCACCTTCTTAAAACTCAGCACACTCAAAAATTACTCATTTCCCAAGAGAATGCACTCTCTGAGGGTAGGGATGGCATCCATCCATCTTGTGTTTCATCATACCCCACGCAAATGGCTTAGTGCCTGACATGCTGTGGGCGTTCAACACATTCACTGTATGGAATTGTCTTAAAAGTAGGAACATCACACATGGCAGATCTGCAGTGGGGAATCTTTTTGTATGCTGAGGTAGACTGTAGAAGGGGAGAGTAAAAATGTGGAAAGAAGAAATGTGCCTGGTTGGGGGCAGAGTGGACAGATGGCAATTCTGCTGGACTGTCTGAAAACATCTCCCTACTTTTTTTCCCCATATACAATGTATACTGTTTGTAAGACCAGCTTAAAGGGAGGAGTTAGCTACCCCAGTAGAGGTATAACTAATAGAAGTCTTTCTAGAGACCAAAACAAATGTGTTCTATAGAGCTACAAAATGTTAGGAAACCTAAGGCCTAAAGCCTGGGGTATCATGAAGGATACCTGTTTAATGTTGTCTCCCGTCCCCTACCTTTCCCTCCCTCCTTTCTTCTCAATTTCCCTCCTTCCCTCCTTTTCTCCTTCCTTCTCTTTCTCTCTCTCTCTCTCTCATATATATATACATATGTATATATATGTGTGTGTGTGTGTGTGTATAAATGTACATATATATATACATTTTTAAAAATTTTTGACATAATGGTAGGATTACTGCCAGATATTTTAGCCTATATAAAATTATCTATGATGTCAATTACTGGGAAAAGTACCTATCAAAACTTAAGTCATTTATGTATATAAAATAATACACACACATAAAAACTGATTAGCCATTTCAAATTTAAGAAAATGCTATCGCTGGATGTTTATTACATTTTTTTAAATGTAAAATTTGCAAATACAGATGTGCAGAGAATGAGCCCTGGTACTTCAATGATTATCAACTCATGGGTAATCTATTACTTATACCCTCACTCATTCACTCACTCCTCAAATTTTTATGGAAAACTTAGACTTGATTTAATTAATTGTAAATCTTTCTTTATGTATAAGATAAAGACTTTTTAAAAATATGACCACAATAAGCGTATCACTATTTTTGTTAAATTTACTTTTATGAAATTTACTTTTATAGTTATATAGTTTACTTTTATTTTGTGAAATTTACTTTTATAGTTCTATTTAGTAACTTGAATTTACTAATGAAGTTAATTTTTCATTTAGAATAGCAGATCCTGATTTGTTTCCATAAGGGATTTGAAATTGATAATTTATCATTCAAGAAAACCAGATGATAAAAATGTATTCTTTTAAGAAGATTAAAGAAGCCTTCTGTGGTCTCATCAATGGTATTAATTTGTTCAGGACACCCTTTCTTATTAGTGGGCAAAAAAAGGACACCCTGTATTTCTCAAGTCTGATGAGGAGAGAATTCATATTAGCAGTGTCATCTGGTAATATTCTTTCATTCCATAACTTCTGGGGTATTTTGTACTTTGCAACCTCAAATACCCTCAAAATGATAATTTAATTCTTTACAATACTAAAAATTGATTATTATCAGACTTATCTCCATTTTAAACAAGAGGAGCCATAGGTCAGAGAGGTAAAAGAAACTATAAGGTCTGAGTTAATCACCAAATCTCTGGGTCCATTTCACCTAATCGCACTGTTTTTCTATGAATCCTTCCATTGTTTTTCATCTGCAGATAGCCGTATTTTGTATGATCAAACTTTCAGATCCCTAGGTAAAGTGGAAGGGTAAAAATGAGAATGTGTTCCACATTTTTAACCTGACGAGGTTGCTGATGCTCCACACATTTTTTGTTTGTTTGTTTGTTTGTTTGTTTTACACCATGCACATACACGCCTTATGACACAGCTTACAAAGCTAGGCTAGTAATGTTACCAGGGTCAGAAGGTGGAATCAAATAAACGCCTTTCTTCCCTGCAGAAAAATGATCTCCTAAGAGGAATTTCTTGTTCAATGTAACATTCTCTTCCTTTGGCTTTGAGTAAAATTATGTTCTTAAATATCTATAGGATATATAATTTGTTAAAACAAAGTCACTTGATTTTTAGAAATGTGTAATCTTTCCTGCTTATTTTTCTCTTCCCACTATACTGATAAAGCTTATCCCTAAAAGAATTAATTTTACCATTTCTATTTTCAATGACAGTTTTGTATTGTATTACTATTGATGAACATCAGAACACTTGATTCACATTACAGATTCAGAACTGATTAGTGGAACACTCAGAATAAGTGCAAATTGAGATTATTACATTTCTCAAAAGCAGGACTGCTCTTAATCAAATTAGCACTGGAATGTGGTTGTTACATGATGAAGAAAACATAATTTTTTAACACTGGAGAAGGGACAATTGACCGTTTGAGAACAGTTTGAAATAAGATGTTAAATAATTAGGGGCATCTGGGTGGCTCAGGGGGTTAAGCATCAGACTTCAGCTCAGGTCATGATCTCACAGTCTGTGAGTTCAAGCCCTACACTGGGCTCTGTGCTGACAGCTAGAAGCCTGGAGCCTGCATCAGATTCTGTGTCTCCCTCTCTCTCTGCTCCTCCCCCACTCACGCTCTCTCTCAAAAATGATAAACATCAAAACAATTTTTTAAGATGTTAAATAATTATTGCAATTTAGTGATCATTATCATTACTTGTTTTGTCTGTCTCTTCTTTTAGGAATAGCATTCCTACTCCCTTCCCCATCATTGCCCAAAGCCCATAGGATTGTAATGAGAGCCTCATTCTAATGAGATCCTTGACTACGGTGATTGGTGGGGAGGCAGGCTGGTCCAATCATAGTACTCCCGCATTCCCCAGCACAGTAATTGGTCTAGAGGTGGACCTGTGACTCAGTCCAGCCAAGAAAATCCTTCCAGAAAGTGACTATAGTTGGGGTTGTGGATAAATATTTGCTTCTTCTTTGGACACATTTAGGTAAAGTATAAATCAGAAGCTTCTGGAAGCCAGATCTACTTCTCAGAAAAGCCTATCTGAGAAAATACAGCCCACTTGCTGAGAGAGGTGGAAAAGAAATCTAAGGAGGGAAATGCCCAACAGGGTAAGAGCCCCCAGTCCTGCTGACCCTGCAACTCTTCCCCTTTCCTTTCCCATATTTTGAACATGTAGCCAGTAATCACTTCCCTCCCACATTTTTGTGTAAACTGGTTTGTTTTTGTTATTTGCAAATTAAACAATCATGTCTTTAGTTACCATACATAATACTTTATTTCTAACACAGAAGTAGATATAGATTAGAATTCCTGTTCTATCACTTACTAGCTGTGTGTCCTTGGCAAGTTATTTAAACTCTCTTTTCAGTTTGTCATCTGTCATAAGGATAAGATTTATTCACAATGATTTATTTATGGGTGGTTGTGTGAGTTAAATAAGATGCTGTATGTAAAATGCATTACTCTGAGTCTCTAAATTGTACCTGCTCTTATTATTATCTGTGGCATGCTTTACTTGTAGCTCTAATTTACAGTTAGAGTTAGAAAATGTGGTAAGTCTTGGGCTCAAGTCTAAATCCTTTCCTGTATTCCTCTCCTTTGCCTACAGCTTTGCAGTTTCTCCCTCTAAGGGTAGATATTTTCCAGCATCACCCCTGACCTCCTCTGACTTTGAACTTGGCCACATGAGTTATTTTGGCCATGGGTTGCTAAAAGACTCACCACAAGCAGAAGCTTGAATGGGACTTACATGATAGGGTTTTCTTTCTTGTACTCTGCCATTGCCCCCAAGAAGAACCCAGCCCGGATGCACCCAGGAGGATATAAGACATGCTGAGCAGAGCTGCCCCAGGGGACTCACAGGCTCTTGAGTAAAATACATACCCTCTGTTATTCTGAGCCTGCAAGATTTTGTGGTTATTATACAGCAATGGCCGAGAGACACGGTGGTTAATAGCCATGTTTCAATAGATTTTAAATCAAACTATTTCATTATAATAGAAAAATAATTCACTACAATCACATACAGTCTACCAAGGAGAAAAAAAAAATGATTCATTAAAAATACTAGGGTAAAAAAGTTTGATGTCCACAACAGATACTATAGGAAATGACAAATGATACTCGTTCTTAACCTCTTGGGGTCAGGGACTTTAGAGAATATGAGCAGAGCCCTGAACTCTCACAAGTATATTACAAACACAATGTTTTGTATAGAGTTACATGGAGCTTACAGATGCTTTAATGCCAAATGAGTTTGGAGTCTGTAATGCTCACATTCAGACTCCCTGGTATAGTGAGTCTGAGTATAGAAATATTGAGTTAGCTCTGTAGCATTAAATGTCTGTAGCTTTGAAAGAAAGCCTGATTCCAGGAAATAATATACAAGTGTATTTTGTAGGAGCTATGAGTTCAACATATATTTGGTCTGACCTTACCTGATGCCCTCATAATAGTTCAGTCTGAAGAATATGCATATGGTAGTTATCTAATATGTATGTTCTGTTGGGATTTAGCACATGCCATCTTATAGGATATATATTTTTTTCATTTTACATGTGTATGCTATGAGTCTACACATCAATGCTATAAGAATTCAATAGAAAAAAGAATCACCAGGGGTTGGGTGTGGTTGAGAAGATTTTCATGAAACACAGAGTCATGGGCTTCACCTTGAAGAAAGCAGGACTCTTAAATAGAAATAATGGGAAACACCCTTTCACGTGTATATGAATTTGAGTGAATGTGTAGAGATGAAAACATGTCATGTATTGTGATGGTTAATTTTATGTGTCAACTTGACAGGGCCACAGGATGCCCATATATTTAGTTACACATTATTCTTGGTGTGTAAGGGCGATTCTTGATGAGATTAGCATATACATTGGTAGACTGAGTAGATTATCCACCCTAGTGTGGGTGAGCCTCAGTCATGGACGGCCTGAATAGGCAAAGTGAGGAAGAAATTGCTCTCGCTGCCTGTCTTTGATCTGGGACATCTGTCTCAGGCTTTAGACCTGGGCTTGGGCTGGAACTTACACCACTGGTTCTCCTGATGTCTCAGGGCTTTCACCTCTCCTGGGTCTCCATCTTGCTTACTGCAGCATCTATATATAACTGGCTCGTGAACCAATTCCTTATAGTATAATAACGTCTCTCTACACATAACTATGTGCATAAAAATATTATACATTGTATATATTATATATGTTACATATAAGTACAAATATATACATTTTATATATATGTATTCCCTATTGATTCTGTTTTTATGGAGAACCCGGACTAATACATAGGTTAATGGGATATTTTTATCATGATATGAATCTATTGCACAAGGTGAGATAAAAGATGCCCAGTTTAGCTAGTAGAAGTTAAGCCAATAGATTCAGAAAAAAAACCACCTACAGGTCAGCCAGACTTTATGGGAAAGGAGAGACAAAACAATGGAGTAAACATGCAGAAGTCTGTTCTGGTTTGCATTCCTTTAAGAGTGAGTATAGCCTAAGACAGTGAGTGGGCTTTTGACAAGGTCTAGTTAAGTCTTTGCCAGAACTGCTTTGCACATTTTCCTTTTTGCCCTGCCAATAGGATCTCTGCTTTGTAGCAGTGGCATTAAAAGCAAATAAAGTAGGGGCGCCTGGGTGGCGCAGTCGGTTAAGCGTCCGACTTCAGCCAGGTCACGATCTCGCGGTCCGCGAGTTCGAGCCCCCGTCGGGCTCTGGGCTGATGGCTCAGAGCCTGGAGCCTGTTTCCGATTCTGTGTCTCCCTCTCTCTCTGCCCCTCCCCCGTTCATGCTCTGTCTCTCTCTGTCCCAAAAATAAATAAACGTTGAAAAAAAAAAAAGCAAATAAAGTAAATAAGACCTGGGGCAGAGAAGAGAGAATTTCCAGGCACTGTTGACCTGTTGTTTCTGTGGCTGGCTTTAGATGGTATCATTGTTGGGTACATAAAATTGGAGAATTTTATCCATATTGTCCTATGTAGTCTCCTCTGGCTTTGATATTTAAAGAATCCTAGAATTTTAAAACTCTGGATGGGGCAAAGGTGAAAAGCCACACTCCTCATGCCTGCTGCTAGTACTGCTCATTTATGTAGAGATCTGCGGAGATGAGATCAGAGAAATCCACAAGGAACTGATTGTGGAGAACCTTGAACCTGAGAAAAATTGGC
>NW_024412400.1:48077759-48123534 GCF_014898765.1 Herpailurus yagouaroundi
CTGGAGCCTGTTTCCGATTCTGTGTCTCCCTCTCTCTCTGCCCCTCCGCCGTTCATGCTCTGTCTCTCTCTGTCCCAAAAATAAATAAACGTTGAAAAAAAAAAAAGCAAATAAAGTAAATAAGACCTGGGGCAGAGAAGAGAGAATTTCCAGGCACTGTTGACCTGTTGTTTCTGTGGCTGGCTTTAGATGGTATCATTGTTGGGTACATAAAATTGGAGAATTTTATCCATATTGTCCTATGTAGTCTCCTCTGGCTTTGATATTTAAAGAATCCTAGAATTTTAAAACTCTGGATGGGGCAAAGGTGAAAAGCCACACTCCTCATGCCTGCTGCTAGTACTGCTTATTTATGTAGAGATCTGCGGAGATGAGATCAGAGAAATCCACAAGGAACTGATTGTGGAGAACCTTGAACCTGAGAAAAATTGGCCAAAAAAAAAAAAAAAAGTGTGTGTGTGTGTGTGTGCGCGCGCGCGTGCACACACACGTGCACACACATGCACATATTGTTTTGTATTGGAGGAGTTATATGCAAAATAATGATTTAATGATAATCACATGAAGACATGGACTGATGGATTCGAGGACCAAAATCCCATGATTGGCAGGTGCACAGCACACTATCATTCAGCATAAGTTTATTACGTTCAGAACACTGTGTTGAGGGTTTCCCAAGAGGTAAAGTCAACAACAGCTCTTTCCTAGCATGGTATTGACACATGGAATGTTACCTCTATTATAACAACATGACTATATTTAATACACTATTAAGACACCTCTAATACGCTCAGAGTAAAGTGACAAAGACAGAGAAACAAATGAGTAAGTATTTTCATTGTCAGTATTGTGTTTCCAGAAAGTAAGTGACACTAAGCAGCAGCTTGAGATGAAATGACAAAGAGTCACTGCTAACAATTGTCAAGGAAGGATAAATACTGAAAAGAGTCAACGGAGTATGAATAAACTGAGGGGCTATGGTTTTGCTTCTTCTTCTTTGAGGATCCTTAATACAAAAATGAAAGTATTCATAATTTTAGTTTTCCTTGAGAAATTATTGGTGCATTCCGATTGGGTGGGGGCTAGTTGAATGGGAGGTGAAAGAATTCACCCAAGGTAGGACAAAGGGGCTAGAAATTTATTGACTACACTGCAAGGGCGCAGCGGGCAGGAGAGCAAAGGAGAGACTGTCTGCCATGAGGGTGTGGTGAGGGGCTATAATTACAGGGTAGAGTGAGGAAGTATGGGAACTATGGAATTTTCCCTTTTTGGTAACAGTGCCTGGTTGTAGCCCATTGGCTAGTTAGGGCCCGTGGCCATTTTGAGGTGGGTCACTTAATAAGCCTTGTTTGCATTCAGCTTCTGGTCACTGTGGGCCCTTTTGCCTTGCTGAAGTTTCCATTGCTCAAGCCTGTGGCATAAAAGTGGCCTCTGCAATTATGTCTTCATTTAAAATTGGACAAGAAAATCCGACTGAGCATACTTTCATATCTACCAACTCATGAGTCAGTTCTTAACTAGTTGCTCCCTTGAACTTTATTGTCGTTTCACTCCTGCTGATTTCCAAGAAGGGTAATGCAACAGCTATTTACATGCTGCTTCTCTAGTTGTCCTCCCATTAGTAGAGCAGAGTAATTACTTTGTATGGCAGTCAAAGGGAATTTACCATATCAACTATTGACACTTCATGTTTTGCTTTGGTTCCCAGTGTGATTTCAGAATATGTGGAGAACTGTGGGGGGAGAGGAAATATTGCTGATCAGACAGTACTAAAGCCCTTGGTCAGTTCTGCACACTCTCCTGTATCTGTCTCAACACTGTAGCCCCATGGGTTCCTGACCTCCTGCCTCCATGTTTGAGAGAGGCGAATTAGCAAAAGGTCTATTTGAGAAGCAGAGTGAGAGGGTAGATTGGTGGATGGGAAGAACAGAGGCTCTCAAGGACGGCATATGGATTTGGTTTACTAGGAAATTGAAGGGAAACAAGGTTTTGTTTGCAGCTGGTGAGGATAATGTTTGCAGTAAGACTGCAGGCAGCAGGGGGTGGTACAGTGACCAATACAAGAGGCTGAGAGAAGAGTGAGCGCGTGGGTAAAGACTTCTCAAGTGGATTCTGGAGAACGGAGTCATTTCAGGGACCACTGAAAAACATCATGTGATGCTGACTGCAGGCGAGAAGGGTGACTGGCAGCAGGAAATGCATGGAATTCATTTAGTTTGAATACAGTGGTTGTGGGAGAACAGTTAGCAGCAGGTTGCTGTGATGTGTTAACTCCCTTGGAGATCAGCAACGAGGGAGAGGAAATACATTTTTAAACTATAGAGACCAAAGCATTTTTTTCTTCAGAAGTGGAGTTAAATGGCAGGGTCTGGGGTAGTTAATTGTAAAAGATTTATTCAGATATAGACATAATAAAGGCATGTTTCCTTCTCTGAGAAGAAATACAATAGAAACAAAAAGCACAGGAGAATTTTTGATTATGCTATAAATATCAGGTACTGAATAAGCCAAGGAAAGAACTTGTTATAACAGTTTTTAAATAAAGCATTATGTCCAGAAAGTTTAAAAGGTTTTGAAGACCTATTGTCAATATTGACGAATATAATTGTCAATATTGACGAATATAATGAATGTGTCCAAAGGGTAAAATATTCTATTGATCCAAATTTAAAGTCTCAGCCTGTATCACTCTTAATGTGATGTAGAATGACGGTGTTTGAAATTAATAAATAATCGGGCACCTGGGTGGCTCAGTTGGTTAAGTGTCCGATGTGTTTTAAATTAATAATTTACAAAATGAGGGGCGCCTGGGTGGCGCAGTCGGTTAAGCGTCCGACTTCAGCCAGGTCACGATCTCGCGGTCCGGGAGTTCGAGCCCCGCGTCGGGCTCTGGGCTGATGGCTCAGAGCCTGGAGCCTGCTTCGGATTCTGTGTCTCCCTCTCTCTCTGCCCCTCCCCCGTTCATGCTCTGTCTCTCTCTGTCCCAAAAATAAATAAACGTTGAAAAAAAAATAATTTACAAAATGAGTATGCAAATAAACAAATGATGCAAAACCAGCTTATTTGTTACTATGTAAAAAACTGAACTTGTGGGATCTGTACCTTTGAGTTATAAATGCTTTTTCCTTCTTAGTATAATTTTAAGTCAGATTTATGATCTACTTTCATAGATTAATTTGTGAGCAGGATGGGAAGTATGGAAATTTAAAAATCTTCACTTAGCTTCACTTCTTAAAGATTATGACATCTAGAAAAGCATAAAGAAAATTCTAGCCTATGAAACACCTTTAAGCTGCAGGAAACCTTCTTGCAGGAGGCAACTCCCCCTGCTGTGTTGTCTAGGAACAGGAAAACAGAGCCTATGGTTGAGAGATGTTAAAATGTGGAGGTTTTCATAGAATTAATGGCGCTGAGATTACTTTCTTTTAATGTCCAGGACACATAAAAACTTTCATTGTCAATATCATGGTGCTAAAAAAAAAAAAAGAAAAAAAGAAAAGAAAAAAAGAGAAGCAATCTTTAATACATGAATATGCAGCTTTTTTGTTACTTTCAAGAGTTCTTTAAGTAGACTGTTGCTTTTTATTTTATTCCACCACATTGTACATTTTTCTTTTCTTCAAGTTTAGGCACATTTAATGGTATTAAAACTTTTCCACCTGGCTGGCAGAACTTCAGGATAAACCACATTTTCAAAAGAACATCTGCTTCTGACTACCAAAGAGACTGAATTGTTTCAAAATGTCATGTGTTATGTAGCAAGCATGTATATTTTCATGATTTTAAAGAGACGTTGTTTATGGGCCATATACACAGTTAATAAGACACCTGTTATATACTCAGAGTAAAATGACAGAGAGAAACAATAGGCTGCATGGTACAGAAGGGGCTCAGTATCTGTGGTATTCGGCTTATAGGTATGTTCAGTTTCTAAACAATAGGCAATGCAGACATCTGTGTTCTTCAAAAGCTTTAAACATGTTTATCTTGGATGAAACTGTACTTGGATAACATACAGAAAAACTTCTTTTGATTTCGCTTTCTTATTATATGGGGCTGATGAATCTGGTTTCTTGTTGGCCTTCTTTTCGAGTCAGCAGAGGGAGCCAAAGTTACCTAGCCAGTGGCCCTGACCTAGCATGCTTCAGACAAGAGCATTGTAGCCAGAGTTTCCTTTGTGTTCCAAACAATTGGAATAGGGGCAGAGAGGGTAGCAGAAGTTTTCTGAATCAGACATGGCAAGACTTTTATTACGTGTTTCTGTATTTCATAGAGAAAGGACTTACCATTTACAAATGGGATTTTTATGATTTCTCATTATAAAAAGCAAAATTTGTAATGATGCAAATTAGGCATTACATAATCTACTTATATACAGTTCTCCTTGGAAATACATTGTGAGTTTGTGGAAACCGTAAGTGCCGTATTAGGCACTGATGTGCGAGTTAGTGTGTAGAATCAGTAAATTGCTAGATTTTGTCACAGTTCTCGTTAAGTTCCCTATCCACCACTATTTTCTCTTATCTGGATGCCTGCATTAGCCTCCTGACAGGCCTCTGTGCCTTCACTTTTATTGCCCTAGACACCGTTTCTGACATGGGAGCCAGAGTGATCCTTTACAAATAAGTCACTCTATTCAAAGACCCCTTTGAAGACTTCTCAACTCAGAGAAAAAGCCAAGCCGAAGTCCCTACAATGGCCTCCTAAGTGTTCTATCCTTTGGTGCTTCGTCATTCTCTGACTTCATCATCTGCTGCTCTCCCTCTGCTCTAGCCAGCTGGCCACTTGTAGCTCTTTAAGCACTCAAGTTCATTCCTACCCTAGACGCTTTACAGTGGCTGTTCTCTCCACTGAATGCTTTTCCCACAGGCAAACTCCAACCTCCTAAGTATTTGCTCAGATATCATCTTCATAATACATCTAGGATACTCCATAATATATTTCCTTCTCATGCCCTATTTTTTCTGTAACATTTAATAACTCGCTAACTTACTATACAATTTATTTACTACATTTGCTATTTTTTGTCTGTCTTCAGCCACTAGAATTTAAGCTCTGAGGGTAAGATTTTTTTTTTTTAATTTTCATTTTCAGATGGTCGTGGATTCACAAGCAGTTGGCAGATACGTTACAAAGATCTTATATACCAGTTACCCAGTTTCCTCCAATGGTAACATCTTACCAAAAAATAGTACACTATCACAACCAGAAAATTGACATTGATGCACTTCATCCACCTTATTCAGGTTTCATGATTTTACGCGAATCCATTTGTGTACGTATATAGGTCCCTCACAAGAATCAGGGTAGGAATTTTTGTTTGTTTAATTCATTGATGTATTTCAGTGGTCTGGCATATAGTGAGTGCTCAATAAATATTTGTCTAATAGGTCAAGTTATTTTTGTAATAGAACTTAGATAAAAATATTGTCAGCTTTGGGGTACCAAGTAACTTAAAGCCATACTCAAGTGGGGGTTCTTTTGGTTCTTGTTAAAATATATTTATAAATATAATTCTTTTCGAATACATACATGTTGATCTCGTTTCTAAAGTGCTGGTTATTATGATATGGTTGCCGGAAATGTGATGTAATATAAATCCTAAAAGCATCGTTGCTTAAGGGCTCTGAAAAATTATTTAATATTCTTGGTTTACAAGCTCTTCATTTTAATGTAATATTTTTTGGAAATAAAATGGGCATTTTGTTGACAAACTAACCATATTTCAAATATATACCACAAAAGCAGTAGGAGAGTGACTGGCAAGCTAACTTATCATCTTACTCTCCTTTCTTGAGGGGACTCATTAATATAACAAAATTGGAATCAGACCAAGGTTTCTTCCCAGGGGCAATATTCTAACCATTATTATCAGCCTAATTTTTATGGTTGTTGTTATATGGATTCACTCTATAGCAACAGTGATATTTATCCAATTTCATTTGATTGCTAGTTTATGAAATGTCTGACCTCGTTGCTTAGTTTGGATATAAAAATCTTTTCTTTGTGTTAAGTTTCTTGGCACATTCAGGCCTTGAACTCAAATGTTTAACTATTACAACGTGGTAACAGTAGGTGGCTGAGTAGATAACTCTGACGATGCCTTCTAATTGCAACGATTTCTATCAAGATGATCCTCCAACCAATGGAATAAATAAACCTTAACACCTATCAGATTTTTGTTTTTACAAAACAGTGAGCCCCTACTTCTCATCTCTTAAATGCAAGAGTTTAAAACTAATAATCCAAAAGCAATCTAACTTACTATTTTCCTAGGATTTCATATCTCCTTTTTTATATATCCATTTTTTTGAGAGAGAGCGAGCAAGAGAGAGCAAGAGCATGTGCACGTGCACGAGTGAGGTAGGGGCAGAGAGAGAGAGAGACACAGGATCTGAGGCAGGCTCCAAGCTGTCAGCACAGAGCTGACTCGGGGTTCGAAGTAGGGACCGACGAGATAGTGACCTTAGCCGAAGGCGGACACTTAACCGACTGAGCCACCGAGGCGCCCCAAGGATTTCATATGTCTTGTAGTTTTGGAGAACATTTGCTGATTAGAAAAAATAAATAAAAACAGAGCCAGAATAACCTTGAAATGATGCTTTCTGGGGCGCCTGGGTGGCGCAGTCGGTTAAGCGTCCGACTTCAGCCAGGTCACGATCTCGCGGTCCGTGAGTTCGAGCCCCGCATCGGGCTCTGGCCTGATGGCTCAGAGCCTGGAGCCTGTTTCCTCTTCTGTGTCTCCCTCTCTCTCTCTGCCCCTCCCCCGTTCATGCTCTGTCTCTCTCTGTCCCAAAAATAAATAAACGTTGAAAAAAAAATTAAAAAAAAAAAAAAAGAAATGCTGCTTTCTAAGTTATATCTGAAATATGTTTTGTTCTGAGCTGGACATATAGCAAATTTTGATTAAGTCTAAACTAATTTTAATAACTTTGATTTTCATCCAGATCATAAGACTCATTAGCATAAGTAGAATGTTAAAGAAAAATGTAGTTAAATCATGTGGGATTATAAATACAGTCTTTGGTTTAAGCTATTAAATGAGGAAAGTGAAGAAAATTTTAGATATCTATCTGGGGGAGAATTTCATTAGATGAAAAAGCATTAAAGGAAATTATAAACAAAAGGATCAATGGATGTAATTAAAATGTAAAATTTAACATTTAAAAGAGACCACATGTATATTTAAAAAACAAACCACCAAAAGGGAAATGTTTAAAACAAATAAACAGTTAAAAATATCCTTGCTACATTCTTCTATGTCTCCAGCACTATTTTAAATAAATCATTTATCACATAGCTATTTGTAAATATATATCAAAAGCCTTAAAAATATCAATCAGTTTTAACCACGTAAATGCATTTCTGGGGCTCTAAGTAAATAATTACAAATGAAGAAAAACATTTGTTCTAAAAATACATTACACCAAAAAGAGGAATAGTTAGACATGAGAGCATATTTAAAAGAATCAGCTTTGGGGTATGTGGGCGGCTCAGTCGGTAGGCATCCGACTTTGGCTCAGGTCATGATCTCCTGGTTTATGGGTTTGAGCCCTGCGTCGGCTTCTGTGCTGACTGCTAAGAGCCTGGAACCTGCTTCAGATTCTGTGTCTCCCTCTCTCTCTACCCCTCCCTTGCTTGTACTCTGTGTGTCTCTCTCAAAAATAAACATCAAAATTTTTTTCAAATCATCTTTTATATACCTATTAAAATCACTTTTAAGATATTGAATAGTGTGGGAAATTTTACATAATGTAATGTAAAATGTCATATAATTTGATCACAACTGTGAAAAATAAAGCATAGAAAGGTTTTGGAAAGAAAAATACAAACTTAAAAATAGCTACCTTGAAGTTATTTTGGGGGGACATACTTCAAAAACTATATAATTTAGATAATTACATAAACTCGCAATTATATAATTTCTCTAAATTATACAATGTCTGAATTCCTTTTATAATAAACATCCATGAAAAATACTTTGTTAGTTCAATGACTTTAAGTCTTCAGTTCCCTATTTGTGTAGCTATGAACACAGAATTCTATTTTCAAATGTTTCCTAAATTGTTATAAAAAAGAAGCAACGGCAATAACAACAAATCCATGACATTGGTACTTTTTAATCCTCATTTTATAGATGAATACATGATGAAGGTAAGTCACAGAAAGGTTAAGTAACTCTTCCAAGATCACACAGCAAGTAATGGTAGAGCGGGAATCCCCACCAGGGCCTGTACTCTTTACTCTCATGCTATGTACCATATGTGCTGGGTTGAAAAATATCCAAACCCAGCAAGTCAACAGGATTTGGTAATCAGAGCACTTTTCTTCATATACAAGGTCATATACAACTTGTTAGCTGCTTGACCCTGATTATTTCACTTATGGAGAACATTAATTTCCCAATCTAAACAATAGGCATAATAAAGTTTACTGCAGTGAAATCTGGTGAATATTATAGGTGAAAATCTGCAATCATTATGGAAGTCTGGTAAATACTAGACAAATATAAGTTGAATACAATTATTGCTCTGTATTCCACTTGGACATTTTACCGCAGGAGATATAAAATTATTTTTTAAGTTGAATATTTGATATTTACATTTGAACTGGTGATAAATGTATATGATAGATCTATGTATATGAAAGACCATCACTTTTCAATGATATTTATAGATGAGGGAATCAGCATACTTTTACTCTCCCCTTTTTCTTTTTACTTTGGGCTATTGCTATTTTTTAATCATTTCTGTATTATATTCTATAATCCCACTTTTTTTTTTTTTATTTTGCCAGCTACTGATAAAACGAATTCAGACTCATTTCCAGTCAGTTTGCCATGGTGTTTCCTGTCACCTCTTCATTGACTGAAGTTTGTCCTCTATCAATATTTTTATTAATTTTCTTAGTTTTATTGAAATATAATAGATCCATCGCTTCTCGGCCTTTTGGCTAAGATCAAGTGTGAAATATAATAGATCTATAACTTTATGTACATTTCAGGTGTATGATGGGATGATTTAATACACATATATTGCAGTCTAACAGTTTTGAAGAAAAGATGGATTCCCACATATTCAGAAATTTTTCCAATGACCTTTACACTTGCACAATGGTTTGGCTAAGAAGACAGTGTTTGGGTCACACTTTCTTTGTGGCTTTTGAGGGTGCGGCTCCAATGTTACTTAGAGTCAACTATCTCTTTGTAGATATCTGAGGCCAGCCTGCTTGTGTTCTTATTATAGATGATATGATTACTATATCTGCAGATTTAGAAGAGTCTTTATATTAGAGCCCCCAAATTTTACCAGCATATATCTCAGTTTACCATTTTGTGTTTTGGGTTATTTTTTGGTTTGGGATGCACTATATTCTTTAAATCAACAGATTCAATTCTTCTTTTCTTTCTAGAAAATTTTCTTGAGGTTAACTCTTATGTATTGTCGTCATTATTTTTGTTCCCTTTATTGTGAACACCAATTATGTACATATTGCCCATCCTTTCCCCATTCCGCAGATTGTTTTTCTTCAAAAAATCTTTTAAAACATTTTATTCATTCACATTTTACGTCATTTGCTTTTCTTGGTTCTATTTTTTTTTTTTAAACCCTTGTGTCCAGGTCTTTCAATAGATGGTAGCCAGGGAGCTGCTCCCCTACCTATGGAACCCCGACTCAGAAGCAGGTCATTTACGAATGGCTTAGCACCAGGTTCCCCACCCCAGGAATGTGTGTTGCATGAAGGGCTAGGGGGCGGCCCCCTTTCTGGCTGCACCCCGTTTTCCAGTGAGGAGCTCTCCGCACCGCTCCCTGTCGGGTCTGGGTCCTGACCCCCAGCGGGGCATGCCCCGCGGGTAGGGCCAGGGATCTTGGTTCTATTCTTTATATTCTTTATATGACTTACTCTGTTTTCTTTCACCTACCTTCTATTTTTTCTTGGCCTTCATTTCTCTAATATTTTATGTTTTCTTTTTTTGAGCCCTGCTAGCTTATTATGTTTCATCTCATTTTTTTATCTCACCATCCTAAACTCTGATACATCATTTACTACTCTTAATTTAAAAAAAAAAATGCACCAATGAGTTTGATTGTATTTTAATTTGTTTCTAGACAACTATCTTTCTAGTTTACTTACTCTCTATTTTCGTTATTCCCATTACCCCCCACCCCCACATACACACACACTTTTTTTTTAAAACTTTATCCTGTGTAATGTCTGTGTTAGTTCCTTTTAATTTTTATTAATCTTTAAATTAGGTACATTATCTCTAGATCATTTATTTGCTAGAAGTTCATGTAAGGGAGGGGCCAGGCCATTATTTTATGGCAACAGAGATTTTCTGTTATCTCCCAAGATTGGCACATGTGAATTCTTTTAACATTTTTTCCCCAAAGACCAACCAGGATTAGCATTACAGGGCTAATGATAAGGCAGAGGACCTCTACTACCCTTGCCTCACTGATGACGTCTTTCCTGTACATCTGATGCTAGGTGACTTATCCCTCAGCCCTGCCTCCTCCACTCCTCAGAGCCACACTGAGGGTAGACAAGCTCCCACCACAGCCAAGTTCTCACCTTTTTCCTAATGTCATGATCAGGAGGCTGCTTGTTTTGAAATCTTTTTACTTCCTCTCCTCTCCTCCCCTCTCTCCTCTTCTCCTCCCCTCTGCTCTCTTTTCTTTTCCTTTCCTTCCTTCCTCGAAGAGTACCCTGTCATCATTTTCTGAGAATGTGTAGCTGCAGGAATATTCCTTTCACATTTTCCTACACTCTCGCCTGTTGGACCTTCACTGATTTTGGTAGCCCTTTTCCTTATGTCCTGATTAGTAGTTTATTTATTTTCCAGAATCATCAAGCATGGAGTTTGCTTTTGTTTCTTGTTCTCCTTGTGGGTTTTGGGTGATTTCTGAGAGGCAAATGGGAAAAATCCAAATGTATTGAAACCAGAAGTCTGGCTGTAAACATAAGTGATTGCTTTTTTTTTGCATTCAGAAAATAATTGTTGTAAATTATAATATATCCTGAAGATTTTTTTTTTGAGTTTTGATTTATTCTTGAACTGCTCCGAAAAGAACTAGCTATGTTTAACATCTATCTGCTTTTTACTTTTTACTAGTCTCTTTTACTTGTTCTTTGGGGAGCAATTTCCTGGTTTTCTATTCATTTATTTTCTGTCTTCTTTCATTTTTTTCCATTCTGTGGTAAGTTTAGATAGATATAATGCTGGTTTCATAAAAGTGAATTCAAAGGGAACAATTTAGAATGAGGGTAAGCTGGGTTGAAGAAAGCTATTGAAAATGAGGCACAAAGGAAGCAGGCGGCCTTGATCTTGTAAACAGGGTGGAAGAAAAGATAAGTGCGACAAACAAATCTGAATTGTTTTCAGTGGGAGCCTTGGGGATTTGTGTTCAGGTAAATTGTACGTGAACGTTCACAAACCAATTCCAATTTTGCAAGCACAGAAACAAAATCTCAACATTGAGATTTTTTTTTCTTTATAAAAATGTCAAAATAATCATTGAACGTCAGACTTTGAAGTGTTTCACCTACACTTGCTCTTTGGATACTTTTTTATGGACACTACATAATGTAACCTTATCCAAATAATTTGCCTGAATCAAAACCCAGGATGTGAAGGAACTTACATAAGTGAACATGCTTTTAATATAAAATAAAAATCACACGTATTTTTTTATCTTGAGATAACTATCTCAACTCCTTTATCGTGACATTAACTGGTAGGCTACCCTAGGAAGGAGGGGATTTAGGGAAGGTCATCCTTTACAGCTGGGGCAAACCTGGAGTTAACATCTGGAGTCTGTTGCTGACCTCACACAGTTGGGCAGCAAGTCCTTCCAGGAAGGGAATTCTGGGCAGCGCGTCTCTGTGTCTCCTGCAATAAGAAATCCGAACCTAACTCCCTGTCTTCTAGCAGGGACCCTGGCAAAGTGGCATGCTCTTAGCTGACCTTGTAAACTTGGTGAATTTTCTTTGGGTGTAGCTTGGTGCATAATCACCCTTTGGCCACTTGCTTCACTCATTCAGAGCTCACTGCCACCTGCATGGAAGGATGCTCTGGTTGCCTTTTCTAATTTGTATGAATTCTTTGGCAAGAAGTCGCATTTTCCTTACAAAGTTTCAGCTGCTCTCGCTATTACTAACGGCTTCAGCACCATCATTCTTATCTCATGTTGTTACTGTTTATTTTATTCTCTCTTCCTGGGGTTAGGGATGGAACTTTCCTCATTCACTAAAATCCCTAGAACCTAGGAGATTGAAATAGAATAACCATTTATGGCATGAATAAATTATAGTGTATGATTAATAAAAGCTCCTTAACTTCCCAGAGCCATGATCAAGAAGCAGTACGGACTAATGTTTAAGAACACCGCTATGATCCTGGGCAGGTTTCTTATCTCTCTGTAAGTCAGTTTCCTGATCTGTAAAAATAGGATACTAAAGAGTATCTACTTCATAAGGGTGATGTGAGGACTAATTAAATTAAATATGATGTGTACTTGGCATGATATGTGCTGATGTTGCTCTTCTAATCATCGTTTTGGCAGAATAAAAGGGGAAATGGAAACTCCAAGTTTGGTGAGTCTATCATGGACCTAAACATATTAATCTACTACTGCTTCCTAGAAAATAAGAGACAGGTGTCCATAAGTATTTGGCATCTCATCGCATGGAAGAATTGGTTTGATCAATTCTTTTTTTTTTTTATTTATTATTTTTTTTAATGTTTATTTATTTTTTGAGAAAGAGAGATAGAGTACAAACGGGGGAGAGGCGGAGAGAGAGGGAAACACAGAATTGGAAGCAGGTTCCAGACTCTGAGCTGTCAGCACAGAGCCCGACACGGGGCTTGAACACGAGAACCGCAAGATCATGACCTGAGCCAAAGTCACATGCTTAACTGACTGAACCACCCAGGTGCCCCGGTTTGCTCAATTCTTTAAAAATAGATAAAACTAGTTTTATACATTATGTGATAATCTTTTCCCCAATCATCTATTAACTAACATAACTAACAAGTCATATAGGACAAAGACAGTTTCAAGAGTAACTTAGCTTTCAGGCCCTTTAATCCTACAATTTTCTGTTTCTTTAAATCTATCTTATTATTTCTCTTTTAACCTTAAAGTTATTTTAATTATGAAATATTTCAAATGTACATGAAATAGTGAAAATGGTATAACTTCCCTCTTTTAAAATCTTTCATTCTCATATTAACTTTTGCCATATTGTCTTTATGTCTCTATCTCTATCGTTCTCTCTCTCTCTTTCTATCTCTTGTAAATTGTGCTGCCTAAAGAACTTTGGTCTTATTTCAATAGGCTGAACTTCTTAGGACTTGTATGGATCTCACTGATACTCCTTCTACTTCCCTAAGGTTTTATGACATCATTTTAATGGTTAAGATTTCATACCATAGTTATTTTCTACCCAAACTAGTTGAAAGTTTTAATTGACAAGTAATATTTTAACTCTTGTTTATAACCCCTTTTCTTCTAATAAAAATATAAATTCCTTCATTTGGGGGAGGGGAAGAATCCTGTGGGGAGTCCAATGGTAGTTGTATCTACTTCTGCCCTTAATACCTCACCTTACTTGAATGTTAGAACACGTTCCTTACTTCCGTGACAACACTCTGATATGATAATGTAAAGAAACAATATCACCTTTGGTCACTTGAAAGATGGAAAGAAGAATTCCATGTTGCTATGGATACCAAAGTCTTGCTGGCTTTCTCTCATCATTAAACCACCAATATTATAACATTCTAGTCTAAACTTACCCTGGTACAATAACAAATTAAAGATAAAATTATTTTAAAGCTTTGAGGCAGGAAAATGCCAAAGTTTCTGCAAATCATCACATATTTGATATAAAAGCTCCATAGTCAAAGTGAAAATATTAACTTTGGATTCAATAACTACAAATATGCTTATGGCTGCCTTGAAGATAACCACAAAGAATTTACTAATCTGTCCTTCTGAGTTAAACATGCCTTTCCCAAATCATATGGGCTTTTTACAGTGGAAAAAATGAATTACATATTCACAGGTTGACTCAATGAAATATTGCATGAATTATGAGCATGTTTTATTTATATATTCAACAAATATTTATTAAGTAATTACTGTATGCAAAGCACTTTGCTAGATCCTATGGATATATTAGTGAGCCAAACAACAACAAAAAAAATCCTCTGCACATGGAACTTCCATTCCAATAAGAGAAGATCAATGATTAATATATTAGATAATTGTATGTTTTCTTCTGGGCTTGTTAACTGCATCAAAGGAGTTATGAGTCAGGCAAAGAATGTAACAATGTAACCAGAGTAGGAGTTTTACCACATGAATACAAAGAAGACAAAGGTAAGATAATTCAGGGTGTATGCAAGATCCTACCACAAGGCTTGCCCATAGAATTTAATCTTTTCAGGGGAGGAGTAAATAATTTTAGGAGGGAAGATGCCAGAGGAAAAATATTTGGATCAATGCATTGTAGATCCCAGTACAGTTGAAGGACTGAGGGAGTAAAATGCTTGAATGGGTGCTAGGAATTAGGATTTTTGAGGGATTGCTTTATTTGTAGTGACAAGGTCTACAATTCAACAATGGGAACAAGTGGCTGAGGTATTATAGAGGACATGACCACTGGAGCAGAGGAATTCTGAGAATTACGTGTTAAAGACGTTGGGAAGGTAATACAAACAAAGTGAAGCACTAACAGATACCATTGGACAGAGTGCTATTGAGCTAGGACCCAAAATCTTCCAAGAATGAAGGGAGATAATATAGTCAGTGAAAGAAGGCAACAAAGAAGTATTGGATTATCTAATATTTTATACATGAGGGATCTGAAGTCCAGAGTTGTGAACTGACCTACTCAGAGTTATATAAGTTATTAGGCAGCCATGCAACCCAAACTCAAGAAACCCATCTCCAAGCTAAATGTTTTTCCCACAGCCTCACACTGTCAACCGATGAGAAAGAAGATCTTTGAGATGTAGCTTTGTGAGTCATCAGCCTATAATGGCATTTGAAACAATAAATATGGATGGGATACAATAACAAGAGAATGTAAAGAGAAAAGAAAGCTAGCAAAAAATGGGCACAACATAAGAGTAAACAGAGAAAGTGGAATCATACAGAAAACTGCAGAGAGAGAGAGTCAAAGAGGTAGAAGAAACAAAATAATTCAAGAATTTTAAGTATTAGTGAGTGATCAATAACATCATTACATGAGATAAGGAGTAAAAAAGCCACTGGATTTCTCTCTGAAAAGGTCATAAGACTACAGAGTTGAGTTGTTGTTGGATAATGAACAATTTTTAATGGTTAATAATAAACATTAAGTATTGGAATTTCAGGGATCAAGCAAAAAAGAGAAGAGACCACTTATGATCACCACCATTGATGGCCACTACATCAATGGGAAAGCTCTATGATTGTGATAAGCACTGGGTGTCATATGTAAGCGATGGATTACTAAATTCTACTTCTGAAATCATACACCAAATGTTAAACTAACTCTAATTTAAATAGAAACTTGAAACCAAAATTTAAAAAATTAAATTTATAAACTGATGAGAGTTTTCCACTCATAATCTGTATTTGCAAACCTATGTTTCACCCAAAATGTGTAAACAGAATCTCCCACTGTCTGTATTTCTCTTTGTATTACATTATTATTTTTTTAATGTTCATTTATTTATGTTGAGAGAGAGACAGAGAGAACGTAAGCAGGGCAGGGGCAGAGGAAAGGGAAGAGAGAATCCCAAGCAGACTCTGGACTGTCAGTGCAGAACCCAATGCAGGGCTCAATCCCATCAACCATGAGATCATGACCTGAGCTGAAATCAAGACTCGGGTGCCTAAATGTCTGAGCCACCCAGGCACCCCATATTCATTATTATTATATCTAGAGAATACCCTTAGCACAGAAATGCACTAAGAATTTGTTAAATGAATAAATTAATGAATAAAAACTCCATTCAGCTTAAAAGACAAAAGGAAAGTTCTATATGTCTTACTATCAGAGAAGGGTCACGACAATGTGTCAAATGTTTGTTGATGATGAATTACAAAAGAATTTTCCACAATATACACCCAAAAGATATTCCTTAAAATAATGGTTCAGGGGTCAGATGATTTAGGAAACTGATATTTAATTTCTTTTGGAAATTTAAAATTCATTTTAGCATATTCAAGGCTCTGAGAAGTCCTGACACAAAGATACTACATTTTGAATAGCTCAATCTTTCTTAAACACATTGACCAAAGAACCTCATTATTACTATCATCATCATCATCTGCAAAGTATCTTTTGTAAAAAAACATTTTTAATGTTTGTTTATTTTTGAGAGAGAGAGAGAGGGAGAGAGAGAGAGCAAGCAAGCCTGAGCAGGGGAGAGACAGAGAGAGAGGGAGACACAGAATTTGAAGCAGGCTCCAGGCCCTGAGCTGTCAACACAGAGCCTGAGGCAGGACTCAAGCTCACAAATCAGGGGATCATGACCTGAGCCAATGTTGGACGCTTAACCAAGCAGGTGCCTGAGCACCCAGGCACCCTGCAAAGTACCTTTTAACATTCTAAGATTAGTGTTCTATAGAATACACTTGGGGAGATACTGATTTATAGTAGCAAGCCAGATGCACTGGTGAAAAGAAAATACTTCAGGTTAGGTCATTAAGTTATTAGGGGGTGAAAAATATAACTAAGGGACCCAGAAGTACTAGAGTAACCACTACAGGTAGCATTTTCTCTTCCTAATTATTCCCAAGAACTAAACCTATTATTACTTTCATTTATTGTCATTGTTATTATCACAATTTAAATTCTTAATAAACCAGAGCTTTGAGTCTGTAAGATTATACTTACCTTAGTTACTGTCACCTCCAATCATTTTCTGTATATTAAGTTTACAATAATGATTGTGTTGGAAAACTCAATAAAGTGCTTTTAATAAAAACTTTTAATAAAGTGCCTTAAGTTCACAATAATAGACTGATGGATTTAGATAAAGGAAAAATAAGATTCAAACTGCCTAGAATTTATAACAGCTATTTTGACATTAGGGGAGAATATACCACATCTGGGGGCTTATCTGAGACATCCTCTAGGATTTACAGATGGTCCCTGTTGAGTATATTAAAGAGAAAATGACATGAGAATTATTTGTGACTAACATTCATCAATTTTTAGATTGGCATATTACTAAGAGAATATTTAGTTCAGAACACTCTTGGTAATGACAAATGACATAATTATTGAATTTAAACTGCCAAAGAGAGAAATGGCCTTCAAGCCACTGTCAAAGGGAGGAGATGTTTTTAAACACTAACTTCAAGTGAGTAATTTTGAGATTAAGACTTATCTGAACAATGGAAATTAACCTATTAACATGAGAAATTTTGTGACTGTTTTATGATTTTACGTTACTTTGTTTCACACTACAGATTAGGTAGGATTTTCTGAACCCTATTATTTCTGTTTTAGCAATCTTAAAGTAGTGTTTTAAGGAAAATCAGTGCATTTTATGTGTTTGTTTCTAAGAGACATAAGGTAAATAAGGAAGACATACTAAACACTACGAGTGAGTGGGATTTTAAAAGTGGAACTCATGTTTGAAAGAGTTCTTCCCATTTGTTTATTCAATCAACAAATACTTACTGAATGCTTACTATGTAATAGACAGACTTGGAGGACATAGCAGTGAAGTATATGAAATCCATGTGCTCATGAGACTTCCTTGGAAGCAGACAAGGAAAAAGAAAAGGTAGTTTCTATAGTAATAAGCGCAAACAGTTAAGCATGGTAAGTGAGAAAGGTAGAAAAGGTATTCAGGAACATCCTCTCTGAGGAGGTAATATTTGTGCAGAGACCTGAATTATGAGGTATAACAATAAGAAGTTGAAAGGAAAGAGCCTTCCTGGCAGAAAAGAGAGCAGGGGAAAAGGCCCAGAGACCCATAATCTTTAGGTGTGTGAAGAATAAGAAGAAACCATTGTGGCTGAGCTTAACTGTGCACACAGGGGTGTGGCAAAAGGTGAAGCTGGGGAGGTAGGCAGGGACAGGACACCATGGCCATGGCTAAGAAATCAGAGTTTGTTCTAAGCTTGATAGGAAGCCATTGGCCAGGCTTAAGCAGAGGAAAAGGCAAGATCTGACTTACATTTTTTGAAAAGCCCTTTGAGTGCTGAGTGGAGACTGGAGAGTAGGAAAGCCCAGAGAGAGAGGATGTTGGCATGGTCCAACATGGTAATGGTGATGGCAGTGAGAAGTGATCAGACTTGGGATCTACTTTGGCGGTAAGAGGAGACAGGCCTAGCTGGTGGATTCTGAAGGAGGCCTGAGGGAAGAAGAGCAACCAAGGATTATGGGTCTTTTGGGTCTGCACAACTTGGTCAACAAGGTAGAAATGGGGAAGGCTAATATAAAAGTTCCATGCCAAATGTTAAAAGAAAAATGATCTATTAATGCAATTCAGGAGTCCCTACAAATTCCTTAAGGATGTTTTTGTAAAGTTAATTCATTTTGATAAAGAAACCCCACTAGATTTCAGTCTTTAATTATGATAAATGTCTTCATCGGAATAACACGTAGCAAAAATGCACATTTGGGTTAGAAGCTGCTATTTACAAAGATTTTTATTACTTCGGGAACATAAGCAAGAAGGACTAAATACTTCATAGCAAGATATAGATTTATTTTCTTAGGACCAAGAAGACTTCATGGTCTTTTGTGTATATTCTTCTCAACAAGTTAAATTGGATAGGGGTTTTCAATAAATACAAAAGAATTTACTTACACTTTAAAAAATCTATTTCCCTCCATGGATGCACAATAGAAAAAATAAATCAGCAGCTAGGGAGTGTTCCTTTCCTTTAAAAAATAAAAGGAGGCTTATTCACACTGAGTTATATGTGAGGAAGAATAACTTGCTAACCTCTCTTTTCACTGGAAACATAACAAGAACAAATTATAAAAATAGTGACTGGAGTTAGGCACAGAGAAAGAGTTTTTGGCAGTAAATCTGTCTTACAAACAAGCAGATGATAGCAAGAATTACCTAAACTGGATTATAATGAAACATTTTTTATATGGCAGGCTGATTTTTAAAATCAATAAACTTGATTTTATCTCCTAAGGACTCTGGTCCTGCAATCACTATTACATAGGCAATGAACAGGGAATAATTCTATTTATCTGAAAGTACAAGCAAACTTTCCTTAGTAAGGCGGACAGCTTCATGACAATGTTTGAGGGCCATTTGTTGAAACAATTTCTAAGGTACTATATATGAAGATTGCGTAGTATATAAACAAATTTTAGCACCTCTTTTCCAGGATATGCTTTGAATGCCCTTCCTATGATTAAACTAATAAATTGAAGTGTTTCGACTTAAGAAATGGACCAGACAATCTTTGGTAGCTTTTCAGGTCAATGTAAGTGTTAATATGTTTTTTTTTTTAGTTTCATGACGTTTTGATATATAACTACCCCTCACAGGCCATCATACAATAAAAATAACTTTTCATGGGCTCATTGCTTTAAAAATAAGTAAGTCCTGAATCCATAATAGGATGTGAGTTGTTTTCAAGTTGCCTTGACCACCTCAAGGACTGAAGACAGAAAATTTGCTGTTTTTCTCTAAATTTATTGCAGGCAGTAAACGTTGATCAGATCACCTTCGCTTAGGTTTGGTCAAAAATATGTAGCGTACACATATTTTGAAGGGAGAGAAGTATAACAAAGAGAGAAAGTGGTTTTTTACTGGGAAATGCTCTCAGCAACGGGGGATACTGCCACAAATTGTGATTTCAGTTTTCCTACATGTCCACTGGCCAAGTCAGTTTGGAAACTCAGGTTTACTTTCTATGATGCATGAATTCATAGCTCTCCTCAGACTAGAAGAGTCAATCTTAGCTGCACTTCAACATTGCATGATCCCCAAAATAGCCACTCCAAATTGAATTAATACTCCAGAAAATGTTCCCATTCATCCCCATCTCAGTGTGATTTATTACTTTATAACAATTTTGTGTTTGTTGCCTTGCTTTTATATTCACTGTAAATGTATAATAGCAAACTCTTGGCTTAATTGAACATAAATTACTGTATAAAAATCTAATTCCATTTGCTTATTTAAGAGAGTAAGCCAGCTCAAGATTATGTTTCTTTATATTCCGCCATCTTTAGTGTGGTGTTAAATGCTTAATTAATTCATACATTTCATGCAATGAATTAAAATAAACCACCTTCTTAGTTGTTGCTGTGCCTTATTATGTTAAATGCATTTAATGACCAGAACTGGATTTTCAAAGGAGTGCTGTCAAATTCTCATGACAACAATTTGTTCCCACCTGAATTTTTTTCAAAGTTAGCATAATTTTCTAGAGATCTGAAGAGCCAAGTAATTCCATCTGGGCAGCTTCAGCAAAGTTGGAAATAATTTGGATTGACTTTGTTTGGCAGGTAGTGTTGTGTGGCAATACTACTTGGGTGAAAAGGTGGGCCAGAGGTGATTTTTCTCTTTTCACAATATAAGGAAAGAAAGACCCATGTCTGTGTGCTTTGCAAACATCGTATACAATGGAATATTTGGCTTAAAACATGAACATTTTGATTTTCAGATGAGGATCTGAAGTTGAACACATAACAACCTTAGTAATTACTGCCAACCAAGGAACCCTGCCAACCTTTCGTAGATGCCAAAGGGCAGGGCAGCCAAAAGACTAAAAGAGTAAATCTTCAAGGAAAAGTCAACAGAGAGTGGAGGGAAGCATGGAAATAGGCTGTATAATTATCTGGCCAGGGTTTCTGGTCTTAGGAAAATGGACCCTGTAAGAAGAGAACACAGAGGATGTGCATAGGAATTCACCCTTTGAGAATCTACAATTCAGAGTGAGCCAATTCCTGATTATAGTTCTAAGGAATAGCTGACTGCTCATAAAAGACTGAACTAATTGAGGGATGTGATAGAATTAGTTTGGGAAGCTGTGAACTATCCTATCTTTGAGAGTTGCCAAGGCAACTCAGAGGATGGAATTGGGTATCTATGGAGTAGGTTTTTAAAAATGAGACCTGGAGGAGGTAGAGAAGGGGGAGGACTGGAGAGAACAAACAGCTGGTATTAAAGAGTAGCTGAAGGCAGGACTAGGAAGCCCAGCTTGTGAACAAAGTGGACTGGGCGTGCTGTTCATGCTGAGTCTCTGGGGTTTATACAGGAGTTTAGGGAGCCACTGATTGGTCTTGAATATATTCTGGACCAAATAACGTGCAAGAACAGAGCTAAATATTAAATGTGATAAGTAATGAATTGCACTCTGTTTTATTATTATTGATTATACCGGTCTCCATTTTTAGCCATTTTTTTTTTTGTGTATGTCCACAATTTACAAAAAGAATTCCTAGAAACTTGTGACATTTCAACCAAGATAATGAAAGATAATCCAATAAATCCATTGGGCTTACCTACTCCACCCCACCCCCCAAAATTTTAAATCAAAATGTTTTTACTCTGCCAGAGTTTATCTCTGTCCCTCAATACTTGCTTCTCCTCAAATTTGTGCTGCAAAATCCCAATATGCTTTCCCGTGGCTAACCCCAGGTCCATGGTGTTTTATTTGCAGAAGTGTGTGTGTGTGTGTGTGTCGAATTTTTATTTTCTGGAGTTCAAACCTAAGTCAATAAAGTTCACTTCTTTTAACATGGAGAAATTATTTGTGATTATGGAAAAAACCATTTTCCTCAGGCACATTTTCCAAAGAGTTTTTGGTGGGTGTGTATGAAATTTTAATTAATTACTGTACAAGTATGCCTATTCCTGGCCTTTGTAAAATAATTTCATTTTAAGCATCTAGTCCTAAAAAGCATGCAGCCAAACAGAAAATTTGGAGCTAGGCTTAAAATGCAGGCTTTGGCCACCATTTCTCTGTTTTGAATTTACCTATACCAATTTGGTCACACACAACGCATGAGTTCTTTTGAACAGATACACCAACAGTATCTACTAATGAAGTTTCAAGCTGGATGAGCATTACTACACTACTATAACTCAGCAATATGTTAATAAATGTTAAACAATCAGTTCTGAAAAAAACGTGTGTGTGTGTGTGCGCACGCATGTGTGTTATAGCAAAGATGCGAAGAGCACTGTTTATAAACAATAAAATGTATAAATATTCATTATTGTATGTTCCAGGTAGACAATTGATTCACATGGAATGCCTCATTGATATCGGCCTTATGACTGCAATTGATGAATGAGTAGGTCCTATAGGACTATTAGTTAATATTTTTGCTTTTATTAATAAGAAGTAATACATTGAAGACTTATGTTGGAACTTTGACCACCAATGACATATGTAACTTTACTGAATCAGATGAGACGTTAAATACTGAAAGAATGGTTCATTTTTTGGACCGTTGCACATAGTTTGGACTATGTGCAGTAGTGTAATGGCTATTGATGTAACAAATATGTAGACTTAATCTGCACTATTAACATTATTTACAACAATTTCTGAAGACAATAAAACAATATATCAAGCCCAGATTTGTAGGGAACTATTGATATATATAGAGAGAGGCAGAGACTGGGAGACAGAGGATCCGAATCCGGCTCTGCGTTCACAGCAGAGAGCCTGATATGGGGCTCAAACTCACAAGTTGTGAGAGATCATGACCTGAGCTGAAGTCAGGCACTTAACCGGCTGAGCCACCCAGGTGCCCCAGTAGTATGTACCTTTGAGGAAGAGTCTCCCTGATTAGAAGCCTCTTAGACCAAGCCACAGACTACTCATTCTTGAACAATTTGCAGCCTCAGGATTATTGCATAAACCAAACAATATATACATAATGTTACACTGTACATTTGAAACTATTTTAATGTGCAGTTTAGCTATTGCACTGCCATTCAATATCACTGAAATTGGAGGTTGTTAGATATCAACATGTCTTTAATATTTTTCTGCCCATACATATTTTAGTAAGATTGTATTATAGCATACTTATTTTTGATAAGATAATGCTACATTTATACACATGGTTATGCAACATGTGTTTTTTTTTTCTGTTCATAATATATTCTCCTTGGTCACTACATATGGACTTGCTTCATATTCCGTTAAGAGCTGCAAAGTATTCCATAGCTATAATTATTCTCCTACCCATAGGAGTTTAACCATCATAAGCATTTCCCTAGAAGTTTAGTTTTTTTTTTCAAGTTTTCCACTTTTTTGTATGCCTTTTGCTTGTGCAAATAAACACAGAGGTAAATATCTTTGCACATATATCTTTGTGCAGTATGTGAATTTCTGAAGAAGACAGAATCCTAAAAATAAAATTTGCAGGCTTCTTCAACCACCAACCTTGTATTTATTTATTATTGAAGTCATCCTGCCTTCTGTTCTAGTTCTTTACACAAATATTTGCCAACTCACCATTCTCAGGTCATTACCAGATAAACTTCCAGGGTACCCCATCTTTCGAGTTCACAGAGTTCTGTATTATTTTGCTTCTATACATTTGGTTCGGAACCCACATTTGCTACAAGTGCTTTCATGAAATTATATGAATTATCTGATCATTAATTTTAAGAAACAAGAGACATGATTTTAGAAACCATGTTTATTCTTAACAAATCAGTGTAAATTGAATTCTCACATTTCAGGGCTCATTATTAGCATATCTTGAGCATGGGACTGACAGTGTTCCACTAATTTGGAGAAAAGAATGTGTGTCTTTAAGGTATACTTTTTAAAAATGTTTTTTATTTATTTTTGAGACACAGAGAAAGACAGAGCACAAGTGGGGGAGGGGCAGAGAAAGAGGGAGACACAGAATCCGAAGCAAGCTCCAGGCTCTGAGCTGTCAGCACAGAGCCCGATGTGGGGCTCGAATCCACAGACTGCAAGATCATGACCTGAGCTGAAGTCGACGCTTAACCAGCTGGGCCACCCAGGCGCCCCTTTATACTTTTAACTGAAGTGGAGAAAAGCATTTAAAATTGCTCCCGTAGCAGAAATTATTGTTCATGGATTAGATCTGTAAAAGTAAATTGCTGAGCTGTGAACAATATGTGTACTATTTTGGTGGCAACTTTCGAAGCTGGAACAGAGTAGCAGGTCAGAAAGCCATTCAGAATTGAAGCTACTGCTAGAGTTTGGCGCAGGAGGATCCTTAGAATTTTATAAGTTCTAAATGCACAGATATCTGGTCAGTTTGCTTCTATAAATCATGTACATCATAAATATATGGTGGGGCGCCTGGGTGGCGCAGTCGGTTAAGCGTCTGACTTCAGTCAGGTCACGATCTCGCGGTCCGGGAGTTCGAGCCCCGCGTCAGGCTCTGGGCTGATGGCTCAGAGCCTGGAGCCTGTTTCCGATTCTGTGTCTCCCTCTCTCTCTCTGCCCCTCCCCCGTTCATGCTCTGTCTCTCTCTGTCCCAAATAAATAAATAAACGTTGAAAAAAAATATATATGGTATAGTTCTTTTTATGAGGTATGTCAGCATTCTGATTTGCATTTAAGCTAAATGATTTACAACATGAACTTGTTTCACATATATTCAGTGGTGTTATTCAAAGCTTAATGATCTGTTTTAATTTTTTATGAGGCAGACTTTGTGCCACCTTGGAATACTCAGATCATTTAAACCCAACTAAGTAGAAAATAAGTCCTGTTGAGACATTTTTCATGCAGCCTCACCAAATAGAGCAGGAGCAGAGCGCAAGGAGCAAGGTATATGTGTGTGTGCACGTGTGTGTGGGGGGGGGCACTGCTGTTTATCTACTCACAGTGGTGACTTAAAAAATCTGAAAACATTATCAACTCTAAAATGAAAATAAAACCCATTAAGTGCACTCCCTTGAGAAACGGACTGAAGTGTGAGAACTGGGTACTTGGGACTGGATGAAATATCCACTGAGGGCAGAGACTGATAAGGATAACAGAAAGAACTTCAAGAATTCCAGAAATAAAAGTCACAGGCTCCTTTAATCACCGGTAATATGTTTATTTTGCAATCACTGAAATCATCCCGGTTTCAGTTTTTGTGAAAAACTTCAGTTTTTTGTTAGAGGACAAAGAGTGGTCATGAGATCTGAATAGAACCTCACTGACCTCATAGATTTTTCTGTCAGTTTACAGTTTAGAGAGAGAGTCAGAGAACTAAATTCTTAAGCAGCATTTCTTTCTACAGCTGGAGGAGCTCAAACTTCTGATCTGCAGGCCTTACATTATATTGTCACTACAGAAATTAAAGTAAATCACTCAGGTTCTGACTGAGGTAGGAAGTCTAGAGATCCGAGTAAAGGGCTATAACATAATTATGACCTAGGAAGACCAGGGTAATTCTTCATATTTACCAAAAGGTCATCAGTATGTGATTTATAAGCACGATAGTTGAGAAAAAGTACCGAGAGGCTCCTGACGTCTTTCTTGCTGTTTAATCAAAGCAAAATTGAGATGTTTAATGTCGAGGACACTGGCTTGTAGGTTTTAGGAAGGTCATGAGAATGCTTGGTTTTTTTCCCCAGATTTCTAGGGCTTGGCACAAAGTTCATACTCAGTAAATACTGATGGATAAATGCATGAAAAAAGAAATTGCATATTTTTAAAGGGCAAAATGTTGAATGTTTGTTGTTGTGGCAGTCAGTCTCTAGACTGGCCCAAATGACCTCTGCCTCCTTGTATTTATGCCTTTTGTAATATCTTCTCTTTGACTGTGGGCTGGATCTAGTGACTTGAATAGCAAATGTGATGGTATATGTCATCTGAGTGAAGCTGATGAAATCACTATGACTTGTGTCTTGCTGTGATCAGCCCTACTCAGAGCCCTCATTCTGGGGGAGGCAAGTTGCCATGGAGTGAGTGGCCCAATGGAGAGGCACAGGCAGCTAAGAGATGATTCCCTTTGTCAGCATCCAAGAGCCCTGAGCCCTCCCTGAGCCCTCCAACATTATAGGTCTTGGAAACAGACCCTCTGCAGTTGAACTTTCAGATGACTGTGGCCCTGTGAGAGAACTTGGGTCAGAGACACACTATTAAACTGCATTTTTTTAATGTTTATTTTTGAGAGAGACAAAGAGTGTGAGTGGGGGAGGGCCAGAGAGAAAGGGAGACAGAATCTGAAGCAGGCTCCAGGCTCCGAGCTGTGAACAGAGCCTGACGCGGGGCTCACACTCACAAACTGTGAGATCATGACCTGAGCCGAAGTCAGATGCTTTATCGACTGAGCCACCCAGGTGCCCCTATGAAACTGCATTTTGATTCCTGACTCAAAAAATTATGAGGTAATGTTTATTGTTTTAACCCATTACATTTTGGGTTATTTTTTGACAGCAATAGAAAGTCAATACAATTGAATTAATTTGCTGAAGGAAATTCACTAGTTAAAAAGACTCCATCTAACTGCATAACCCCCTGAAAGACATTGATAGTTTGTTGAGAAATGCAACCCTTCTATTTCAAACTGCGTTCAATGCCTACATAGACTAAAACCAAATTACTTCACTCAAAGGCACAGCTTCAAAAAGTTAAAATAGGAATATTTATTCCAAATCACTCCATCAAGAAAAAGAAGCAGAAACATCTTGATGGTCTTTTCACCACTGTGTGGGTAGGCATTACATTAAGATCAAGGTGAGTAATATGCTTTAGACATTTACTATCTTCAACAAACTTCGCCCCCACACTCCGGTGAAGTCCCCTTTCGGAGTGCTTCACATGTGGTGAAGCTTGTGACCAAGCTTGCGGTCAGTGGTATTGGACTGTCTGAATTCGAATCTCACTTGCTGCGTATTAGCTTAATAAATTCAGGCAAGTCACTTACCTGCATTGGTTTCTTCACCTATAAAGGAAGTGGGTTGTAAACATACATGAATAATATATAAAGAGTAGTCCATATGGGTGATGAGGTCCCATGGTCTGATGGTGAATGAATAACCCACAATTTCACTTTTTCAAGAGGTTTTCTTAGGAAGTTCCATTTTTCCTGACCTTTTCCACTGTTTTGTCCCCCGTTTTGATGGTATTAGTGCACCTCTTCATTCACAAAATAAGTGGGGCAAACTGTCCATGCTAGTGCGCCTTCCTAAGTTTTTAAAATTTACCAAAGTTATATGTGTATGTAAAGTTTCACTGTCAAATAAGGTAGTCCTAGCTTTGTGGGGCTACTGAGTACTGGGAATGTGACTAGTCCTAACTGAGATGTGCTCCAAGTATAAAGTATATCCTGGATTTCATGCCTGGTATGAAAAAAAAGAAAGTTAAAAATCTCTTTAGTATTTTTTATAATGATTACCAATAGAAATATTTTGGATATATTGGGTTAAAAATATATTACTGAATTAATTTCACTTGTTTCTTTTTACTTTTTCTTAAATGGGGCTATTAGAAAACTTACATCCATGTCTCTCATTATATTTCATTTAAAGCACTATCATACGGAGTCTTGTTAAGAAAACTAACAGTACACCTCCCTCTTCTCCATCATCTCCACCTCTCCACTCCCTGCATGCATTTTCACCTCTTTTCATCAATCAGGTGGCTGATGTAGGTGATTTGGAAATTATAACTTCCTCTCTAAAGAACATATTCTGTTGCTACTTTTTGATTTTTAGCCTCGGTCTTACCACATTCAGCCCCTTGGTTGCCTTCCCTCAGTCGCCAAGGATTATTTCCCACCCATAGCAGTGTTTACATCATCATGACTTATGAGAGCTCCATTCACAACTGAGGCAGGTGGAGAACCATGACTGACCAAGTTTTCCGCACAACTTTTTCTTCACTAATATGGACCTCCTTCCTCTTCATACGCTATGTTTTCTATGCGCTTATAAATAATATAGCCCTAAAACCTTTGCCAGTTTTCTAGATCTCTTCTTAAGATGTCAGATGTATCTGGTATTCTTTCAGTTTCCTCTTTCTGCAGAAGTCCCATTAGGAGTCATCAAACCCACACCAGACCACAATGGGTGTTTTTTATTGGATGCACAGCCTTCATGTGAAATCCCTCTTCTGCACCATTCTTGGGATTCCCCTTACTATGCTCCTGTTGGATCAACTCTTTTCTCTACCAGAATTTTTTTTTCCTCTTGGTGTATTTCCTCATTCTGCTGGACTACATTTTTCAAAAGTTTTTAAGCAAAAGGAGCAAGGAAGGTAAATTTTGAGACCTGTATGTCTGAAAATGTTTTCACACTGATTGGGAGAGTTTGGCTGTGGAGAATTATATAGAATTTTCCTTTTGAATTTTGGGATGGTTGCTTAGAATTTTATCATGTTAAGTGCCACTACTGAGAAGTCTGAGGTCATTATGATTCCGTATATTTTGTCTGTGACAGTATTTTTTTCTCTCTTTGGAAGCTTATAGAATCTTTGTGTTATCCTCAAAGTTCAGTAATTTCACTAACATATATATATGTTGATTTGGCTCTACTTCCATTAAAACAATTTTTTTAATGTTTACTTATGAGAGATGGAGACACAGAGTGCAAGTGGGGGAGGGGCAGAGAGAGAAGGAGACACAGAATCCGAATCAGGCTCCAGGCTCTGTGCTGACAGCTCAGGGGGGCGGGGGGAGGGCTTGAACCCAAGAACCAGGAGATCATGATCTGAGCTGAAGTCGGATGCTTAACTGACTGAGCCACCAGGTGCCCCATGGCTCTACTTTCAACTAGTTGCTGTTCCTTTTTCCTGTAACACTGATCCCTCCAATATCCATGTGGCTACCTCCTTCACTTCTTTCTCTGTGACACCTCTTACTCTGACTGCTCTCTCTTTTTTAAGTTTTTTTAATGTTGTATTTATTCATGAGAGATATAGCATGAGCAGAGAAGGGGCAGAGAGAAAGGGGGACAAAGGATCTGAAGCAGTCTCTGTGCTAACAGCAGCAAGCCCTATGCGAGGCTTGAAATCACAAACCATGAGATCATGACCTGAGCCAAAGTCAGATGCTCAACTAACTAAGCCACCCAGGTGCCCTTGACTGCTCTCTTTAAATTGCACCCAACTTCTGTCTCTCCACCTGTACTGCTGATCCCCCTGATCTTGCTCTGTTTTTTCCATAGCACATACCACATTATATCATCAGGCCTATTTTTCACTTCATTCATTCTCCTTTTAGTTTGGCTCAATCTGTTTAAGCCATCTATTTTATTTCAGTTATTATATATTTACTTCTAGTAGTTCCATTTTTTTTTCAAATATGTTTGGTCATTTTGATAGTCTCTTTTGCCTAACTCATCTTTTTGTATTCCATCTTTTATATCCTTAATTGTTTGTTTATTTGTGTGTGTGTGTGTGTGTGTGTGTGTGTGAGAGAGAGAGAGAGAGAGAGAGAGAGAGCGTGTGCACATGTGTATGCACACTTGAGCAAGGAGAGGAGGGGCAAAAGGAGAGAGAGAATCCCAAGCAGACTCCACGCTCAGTGAAAAGCCCAACACGGGGCTCCATCTCACAACCAGGAGATCATGAACTGAGCCAAAATCAAGAGTTGGACACTTAACCAACTGAGCCACCCAGGTGCCCCTATATCTTTAAACACAGGAAATATATTTTACTTTATATTCAGTATCTAATAATTCCAGTATCTGAAGTCCTTGTCTGGTTTTGTTGTTTGGTATGGCTGCTGACACCTATTTCCGTGTGTGTGTGTGTTGTGGGGGGGGGGGGGGCATGCATGTGCATATTAATAATTACAAATCCTTATTTTTTTTCAAATTCTGGGCAGGAATTCTGTGAGGACAGACAAAGAAGCCTTACTTGCGCTAGCCTGCTGAGGGTGGTACATCATCCACTCCTCTTTAATTAAAGATTCTTCATGGAGTATGCTGGGACCCCAAAGACACGTGATTCCAGGTTTGTGAGGGCTGGGTTACCCTGGCTAAATCCCATATAGATGGTTGATTTTTTTTTCCCCATTAGCTGAAACAGATTAGACAGTTTTCTCTTTAGTCTATCAATACTAAAAGGATTTTCTTATAGATCTGTTTTCATATGCACAATACTGCCAAAGTCCCAGTGTTATGTGGGATGGCTGCAGATTTTCTACCCTAGCCTGCACAGGCGCCTCAGGCTCCAGGCTACCTGCAAGAAGCCCACAGACGCCCCCAGGGTAGGCTGCACACTCAATTTCTCGCACCTGCTGGGATTTTCTACTTCTATTTTCCTCCTGACTGCAGAGAATAGTCCAAACTGTTTTAGGTACTACTCCATCAATTTAAAAATGTACTGCTTGGCATTTTAACTGTTTATAAATGAGGAATTTTAGGATGGTCAGTGTGCTATAACAATGAAAACAGAGTACTGAAAACAAAAACATAAGGCATTTTTAAAAGCTGTGAATTATCTTTTCATACATATATAATGTATTGATGTAAAGTATAAGGTATAGAACATCCCTGCTCCCATCCAGCTTAAGAACTGTAAGTTTTCAATGTATTTTAAGCTTCCTGCTTGTCTTCCATGATTACACAGCCCTCCCTAACAGAGATGTAAGTTATCCTGAATTTTGTGATGTATTTCTTTGCCGTTCTTAATAGCTTTCCTACTTATATAAATATCCCTTTAAAATGGGGCACCTGGGAAATAAACATTAAAGCCAAATTTAAAAAAAGGAGGGGGGGCCTGGGTGGCTCAGTCTGTTAAGCGTCCGACTTACACTCAGGTCATGATCTCGTGATTTATGAGTTCAAGCCTCATGTCGGGCTCTGTGCTGACAGCTCAGAGCCTGGAGCCTGCTTCAGATTCTGTGGCACCTGGGTGGCTCAGTTGTTTAAGCATCTGACTCTTAATTTTGGCTCAAGTCATTATCTCCTGGTTGGTTGGTTGATCGTGAGAATGAGCCCTGCCTTGGGCTCTGCACTGCCAATGTGAACATTCTGTCTCTCTCTCTGCTCCTCTACTCCCATGAGCACATGCATGTGCACTCTATCTCTCAAAATAAATAAAGTTAAAAAAAATCCCTTAAAAATAATGTTTATTTTTGCATGTCTTCAAATTTTATATAAAAATCATACTGGTGCAGGGGCGCCTGGGTGGCTCAGTGGGTTAAGTGTCTGACTCCTGGTGTTGACTCAGGTCATGATCTCATGGTTTTGTGGGTTCCAGCCCCACGTGGGGCCCTGCGCTGACAGTGTAGAGCCTGCTGGGGATTCTCCCTTTCCCTCTCTCTCTCTGTCCCTCAACTCGTGCTTTCTCTGTCTCACTCAAAATAAATAAATAAACTTAAAAAAAAATTTAAAACAATCATACTGGTGCAATTTATCTGCAACTTGCTTTTTAAAAAAAAATTTGTTGAAGACTGTGAGATTCTATATAAAGGTTTTCAATTCCTCAAAAATAAAGTAACCATTATTCACAGAGTTATCATGTCAATGAATAAGTACCATACAACACATAATTACTAGAGGGCTTGGAAATTTCTGTCTTACTTTTATTGAAAATGAAAGTTAAGTTGAAAGCTTAACATTGCTAACTGCCACCCAAATTAGAAAAAAAAATATGTATCCTGATCTCATGAAAAGAAATGCCAGTTTTCTATTGTGGTAGCACTTTTACATTATTTTTCTTTCTACAAACCCAACGGCAACCATGCAATCCCAGATGAGTTAAATAATGTTTAAGTTTAACATAATTGTTAATGATTATAAAACTAAGCAGGAATTTAAGTAATAAGTAACACTATCAAGCTTCCCACGATTTCTACACACATGCCTACATTTTAAATGAAGAATTTTGAATATGATAAAATGTGTTTACTTTTTATATATCCATTCAAACAGTCCAATAAACCTAACATTTCCTTCTTTCTTTGTTTATTTCTGCTTTTGGGAGAAGGCTGAAAATTTTTTCTAAAGAATTATACATATCAAAAAATTCCCCCCTTCTTCCCCATTCTATTTTCAGGTATCTGTGAGTTAATTTCTGGGATGATAAGAGCTAAATGCAGAAAACATAATAAAGAGGGAAATACTGCTGGAGAAAAGGTCATATTTCACTGGGAGAGAGAGAGAGTATAAATTCCCAACCTTCTGGGGAATTTCTATTACATTATCCACACGTTACTGAGTTAATAAGATTCAGACAAAACAAAAGAAAGGAGAAAGTGCTAACTCCCTTTTTGTTCCACCATACACAAATGCGATGCCTTAACAAATAACTAAATAACTAAGTTCTATCTACCATTTATCAGACTAGGAGAAAGAAGTTTCCATGAAAAACAAAGGCCAAATGTCATTAATTACCATGAGAGATAGTCTGCCTTATACAAAGTAGGTACTTGATGTTTTTTTGCTTTAAGTAAATTTCAAGTGTCCATGGTCTCTTAAAATAAACATATACACCATAATACAATTCTGTGACATAAACATTGAAACATATTTTATACTTCTTAAATGTCATTTAAAAGGGGTTTATCAGGGCACCTGGGTAGCTCAGTCAGATATGTGTCCAACTTTAGCCTAGGTCATCATCTTGTCATTCCTGAATTCCAGTCTGACTCCAGGCTCTGTGCTGACAGCTCAGAGCCTGGAGCCTATTTCAGATTCTGTGTCTCCCTTTTGCTCTCTGCCCCTCCCCTGACCCCGCTCTGTCTCTCTCTTTCTCAAAAATGAACTTAAAAAAATTTTTTAAAGGGGCTTATCATTACAGAGCTTCTTTAGCATCAATTTAGCCATAAATATTCCTGTGTATTGGTCATATTTTCAACATTTGGAAGTTATAATATTTTTCTGTGGAAGTGACCATCTTGCCAGTCATTCTGACACAGTATGTATACTTTTCTGCACTATTATATGTTGCCTTTTATTTTTCTGTTCATTTGTGCAGGCTTTCACAAAATTTTCAACTAGATACTCAGTTTCCTTGCTTTCTAATTTCTGTTCATTTGCCACTTTCACCACGATATTGTTGAGCGCCCTGTCATCCAATAAACATTTACTGAGCACCTATTATATGTCAGGCATTATTTTAAGGTTTGGGTTACAGGAGAGAAAGGCAAATGGTCTGCTCTTAGGTAACACGTTATAGTGGAAAGACAAAGTCATAAAGAAATCCAACAAACGAGAATGACCTGGTGGTGTTATATAGTAAAGAGTGCAATGAAAAATAAATAAGGAGAGAGACCAGAAAATAAGAGCCTTCCTTGCCTTTTCTTAAGAAAAAAAATTATCCAAGTCATAGCACATGTCTTTAAATGTTATGCAAGACCACTGTTAGAGCCACCCAAGAGTTACATCATTCTCTAGGAGATATATCTTTGTTTGACTTAGTGTTTGGTAGTGCTTAGGGTCTAGACTCTTCAATGCTATATGTTAAGATAGAGACTATTGTCCAATTGAAATACCAATGAATGGATTCTATCTGGCAGAGAAGATAACCCCACACTTCATGGTTTTATTGACCTATCAGATATAACCATTTTTGTTTCTAACAAAGGAAATTTGTTTCAGTATACCTTTCCTGAGTGATACATATGCATTTATTCATCCAATTTTCTTTATTATTGTTTTCTTATTGAGTTAAAATTTTAACATTCATCCAGCATTAATATGATAATCTTTTCATCTTTTGAAAATTATAATTTGACCAGAGGATGAAAGGGAAAACTTTTCTGAATAAAGAAGATTGTGCAAATCTAAATGACAAGAAGGAGGCAGGCATGTAAACTCGGGACAGAATCCTCTAGGCAGAAAGAACAGGACCTTCAAAATCCTGAAGCAGGAGTGAGCTTGGAGTGCTGAAGGATGAAAGATGTATAAGAAGCAGAAGAGGAGAAGAATAGGAGATGAGTCCAGAGAACTAGTCAGGGGCAGATTATGTAGGACTTTGGAGTCGTGAACAATGACTTCAAAACACACTTAAAAAATAATTTCTATGAAATCTTGATTCATACATGCTTGCTTCTGCACCTAAGGTAAGTTACATTTATTTTAAAAACCAAGTTAGGGGGCGCCTGGGTGGCGCAGTCGGTTAAGCGTCCGACTTCAGCCAGGTCACGATCTTGCGGTCCGTGAGTTCAAGCCCCGCGTAGGGCTCTGGGCTGATGGCTCAGAGCCTGGAGCCTGTTTCCGATTCTGTGTCTCCCTCTCTCTCTGCCCCTCCCCCGTTCATGCTCTGTCTCTCTCTGTCCCAAAAATAAATAAACGTTGAAAAAAAAAATTAAAAAAAGAAAAACCAAGTTAGGGCACCTGGGTGGCTCTGTTGGTTAAGCATCTGACTTCAACTCAGGTCATGATCTCAAAATTTGTGAGTTCCAGCCCCACCTCAGGCTTTCAGCAGACAGCACAGGCCCCATTTCGGATCCTTTGTCCCCCTCTCTCAAAAATAAAGAAATATTAAAAAAAAAATTAGAGCTAGAGGGAAAATATAAGGATTCACGGGAACAAAAGAAAAACTAGAAAAGATATTTCCAACTAAGAAAACATAAACATTATACATCAAGTCTACTTTATTAATAAAAAAAGGAAAGAAAATATACTGAATCACCTCCTCTGAAATTATGGTTTCATTTAAATTGAAGACTCAGGTGAGTGCAAATATTCCTACAGGTCCCCCTTCCTTCCTTATTCTTCCCAGTAAAAAGAGAAACCTCTTCAAATTGTCAGAGAACTGTGGAGGAGAAAATAACAGCAGGGTTCTGTGACCAATTCTGCCTCTGATCGATTGTGTTTTTTAAGAGAGTTTTCGCTTCCCCATCTTGATAGCAAGCATGAAATTGCTTAGAGATCTGTGTTCCTCTGTGGAAAGGTTTTAAGACAGATAAAATTAGCTGTAAATCATCTTGATTTTTTTAACAGAAAGATTCCAGACTCTAGGGAGGGTTTGTCTTTTCCGGATTCTCTTTGCCCACCCACCATGTTCTCTCACATGGTGTTGGGGGTGGGGGGGCTGGGGGGTGGATAAAAAAGACCCAAAAGAGCAACTCTAGTTCCTTATTTTTCCTTCTTTGTGACCAGGCTGTTCTGTGCTATTTCACTTCTTAATTTATAAAAGGTCATGATATTGTGTTTATTCTACATGGTCTTATTTTAGTAATTTGTCTTATTTTGTTAAGGGAGAAAACGCATAGGACTAACATAATATTATGGTGTATTTTATCTTTCCAATTTCTTAACTTGCCTGCTTGACCTAGTTTCTTTATTATTGCTGGCTGACCTTTTGGAAAAGTTCATTTGCAGTTTCTACTTTGTTTTTCCACTGTTGCGGAAAGGTCTCACCTGTCACCCAGATAGCAGAAATCCACCAGAAAATCCTAAGTGGGGGAAATCCCAGAGTTGAAACCAGAAACTTTTTAAAAAAAGAAAACCTTCCCAAAATAAATGTGATCAGGAATACTCTTATTTGCCAGTAAGGTGAACTAAAGAAAATTCTGAGATTGGAGATAGTGAAACAAGAAAACGCAGGCATAATTATCAGAATATCCACTGATGCTATGGATGTTACAAAGCCCAGCTTCTGTATGAAATACATAGTAGCAAACTATTCTATGCCTTTGCCTCTTTAATTTTGTTTTCAAAAATTCCCATGACAATATTCACGCATTCACACCACACAGAACACATTTCATGCCAAAACCAGTTTAGGAATCCTGGAGATCAAAGGAGGAAGGTATGCTATGGCTGAGAACAGACCCTTCTAAGACATCTTGCAAGGGTAAGTTCAGAACTGCGTGCTCTTTTGAATACTGTCTGGATATTGACAAGAGAATTCAAATAGACTCTGTAAACAATGGAGCTTTGGGAATTGTGTACATCATGAGAAGTAATTTGAGTGGCATATCTTTAAGACAATCCATTCATATTTGAGCAAATCCAAGCAATTTATATTTCCTGAGTGTCAGCTGAATGGGATTGGAAGAATGGTAATGCTTTGCTCTCATCTTAGATAAAAATCATGGGTAATCATGTGTTTACATATTAATTTATGTTACAGAAGTATGCCAAGTAGGAAAATAGGACCTCCATAACACTGCTGTTGAGGATGTAAACTGTTATAAACTTCCATGGAGGACAATTTGAATTTATATTCAAAAGCTTAATAATATTCATGATCTTTGATTCATCAATTATTCAAAGAAATAGAAGGATAGATGTTAAGGATTATAGAACTTATTTATTATGTTTTCATTGTGTTTATAATAATGAAAATCTGGAAAGAGCCTATAGAGCCAGAAATGGAGGAATGTTAAATACGGTTCATTCACACAATAGAATACTTTGCAACATATACAAATAATAAAAATTTATAGTTATTGATATGACAATATGGTTTTCAATTATAAAATGAGGCTACAACATGGTATCTAAAGCATGATACCATTTTGGTAACATTTTTATTCATTTGCTGGTATATATGAATAAAAACTCTTTCGAGTCATTGAATAATATTTTAGGCTTTGTCATTGGCCTAAACTTACATCTCCTATTCTTTTTGCCATGACATTTTTGGACTATAATCTTACATGTAAGACTCTATTATAGATTATGATTCATAAAGTGTAAAGTGTATGTTTTAGTGATCTCTTGCTACATAAACAAATGTAGTAAAAAATAACAATTTATAATTTTTCAGGATTTTGTGAAATTCTGCTTGGTATATTGTTGATGGGGGGCTGGGATGGTTGGAAAATCTAAAATGTACATAGTATGTGAATGTCAGTTAGTGCTGGCCACCAGATGTGAGCTGAGCTGCAGCCGTTGGCCAGCAACTGTAGTTCTTCTACATGTGGTACTCTCCACATGGACACTTGGGCTTCCTTTTAACATGGCAGCTGGGTCTCAAGAAGAAACATTTTCCAAGAGACAAGAAGTAGAAGCTACCAGTATTCTTAAGATCTGGATTCAAAAGTCCCAAAAAGTCTCTCGTGCTATTTATTTGTCAAAGCCAGTCATGAGGCCACCTTGACTCAAGAGGAGAGTAGCGAAGTGTGCATACAGGAAGACAGAAATTCTTGGGGCCATGTTTGGAATCTAACTACCACAATATGGAATATGCCAATTTAGAAGCATCTTGGGAATGAACGCCCATGAGTGTGTGAAAATTTGAGCTGAACTTAGAACTAAGAAACCAGCTCAGAGGTTAAATATTAAATTATCTCATTTGACTGCCAATAGAAATGTCTATAATCCTTGACCAGATCCCGGCTGGACAGAGGACAGCAGAAAGGGGTGAAAGCATTTCTTCTATAAAAGACATCATTTGGACAACTGGAATGGACTTGAATGTGAATTGAATATTAAATAACACCATAATATTAATACTGGATTTAATAAGTTTATACAGGTATTTTGTCAAGTAAAAGAATGTCCTTATTCCCAGGAGATGTGTGCCTAGGTATTATAGAATTAAGTGTTATGTTCTAAATATTCTAATTTTACATGGTTTAGCAAAAAATAAAAATAAAAAAATAGAGTGTATATGTTAACAACTTATGACTCTAGATAAAAGAAATTTAACTATATGCAGTGTGCCATCTTGAATCATGACCCTGTGACTGAAAAGGAGGTGGATTAGGGGAGATCTCTAGTAAGGGGATAGGAAGCCCTGATAGGAAGCTTAGATATAGAATAGACTGAGTCTATCCTGAATGGAGATAGATTTCACCAAAAATAAACTTTAAAACTGGAAAAAGTGGCAAGACTTTTAGAGGGCTCTTCTGAATGTAAAGTTTACCTCAATTATAAAGGAAAAAAAGGTACATTCTTGGCATATCTAAGTTTAGAGTTTAAATTTTGACTTTCACTACCATCCCCTAAAGAGAACAGGAAAAGACAATTCAAAGTTTATTATATATTCCTCTTAAACAACACACTTATTCTATGTTAATATGGATAAAATTTATTAACTCAGGGGTTCACAGACTTCTGCCTCCACTTTTGCCCAATTAGTTTTTTTTTTCCTCCCCTCCCCTCTGAAGAAAGAACAAAACTTACTGAATGGATTCCAAGGAGAAAGGCATTCAAAACCAAAGGAACGTCTCCTCTTAGGGACTGAACACCAGGGAGTTAGGAAGTGTCCTGAGTATATTGGGAGAAACTGTGCATTTTGCAGAAGAGGTTTGGAAGGTGTAAGAACAGAGGGCGTAAGAAAATTCTGCTTAATAGAAGATGACTCCTGAGAATTTGGAATGCCACATGTTAATAACAGTTGCTGTGGTGTGGTATTTGTATCTCCTTAAAACTAGAGACATGAATGAAGATTATATTCCTTTCTGGGTCCAGAGTCTGTAGGAGGGACATTGCTCATGGATTTAATTTTTGGGGTTATAGCTTAAAAAGTATTACATGTGTGTATCAGGGAAATTCTGTCCACATGCTCCCATTAGACCAAATCTACCTTTTGTGATTTGTCCACTTCTTTAAACCCTATTCATATTAAGAGGGACAAGAATATGTCCCTTCCTAATCAGTCCTGAAAAAGACAGACTTAGGACTTCAATATCAACCGTGGAACATGTTTTTTTTTCTTTCTTGAATTATACCAAAAAATTTTCTGCAGTTATCTAATTACGGTTTTTAGTGGCCAAGATATGCCTTCACTAAAATAAATGCTATGAAGTAAAACAGTAGAGTTTAAAAATAAAATCTCTAAAAGAATATATGGAAGTTTTGCATACATGAAATTTAGAAAAACGAAGGATGGATTTAAAGACATGAAAGGAAAAAAAATATTTCCTTTGTGCTGACATAGATCCTTGGTTATAGATTGCATGTGCAGTCTCAGGAAATATTAAAGCCCATTTTCGTGTTGATAAGTCATCATATGGCTTTTGTTAATGTAAAGCCCACATGTCATAGTGCTTTGTTACAGCTGAATTCTAATTTGTATGAAAATTAAAACTCTGCTACAACACATGAAGATTTCATAAAATATTTATGACCAGCTCAGTGTTTGTTGAGAATAACATGTAAAGTATGCAAATCAGTGATCATGTGGTTAAAAACTCTGTGTGTGTGTGTGTGTGTGTGCGAGCGACGTGTACATGTGTGTATCTTTAATCTATTGGAGAATTTAGGCTACAAATAAAATGTCGGTGTTCAACAAATTTTATCCATGTTAAGGTCCAATATTTTTGTTTTGTTTTTTTTCTGTTTCCATAGGTTACTGTATTCAAGGTATTGTGTATATGTTTAACCAATTATGAAATATAATTATTGACTATAAGCTGATTTCAAATTGTATTTGGCTTGGAGTGGAATTGTGGTATGATCTGCAGCTACATCAAGACACTGTGTCTATTAAAGTGCTTGACACTTAATAGACACAATTCCATTTTTTGTATTATTTTTACCATTGACATTAGTTAAATTCCTCCAAATATGATCGCTTAAAACTCATGCAGAAATGAAAAACTCATTTGGATGAGTTTGAAGATTTAAGCCTCTAGTGTAGCAATAAATCAAAGCTTGAGAGGGTAAGTCAAGATTCTAGCAATTTCATGGATCTCCATAGGCAACAGATTCCATAACGAAGAGCACACCGTACTGAGAGTGTATGCTCCCTCTAGGGTCCTCTGCACTGTGAGAAAAGGCTTGTATACCTATGAGGTAAATCAGGATTTTTCATTCCATCTTTATCCTTACAATGTTTACATAAATCTATTCTAAAATAAAGGCAAATTTAAAAATATATATACTATGATAAAATGACCCAAATTGAGAATATGTGCATACACACACCTTTTTTTAGTATTTATTTTTGAAAGAGAGAGAGAGTGGGAGCAGGGGAGGTGCAGAGAGAGAGGAGACAGGATCTGAAGCAGGCTCTAGGCTCTGAGCTGTCAGCACAGAACCCAGCAGGAGGCTCAAACTCACCTACCGTGAGATCATGATCTGAGCTGAAGTTGGATGCTTAACTGAGCCACTCAGGCACCCCTACACACACTTTTGAAGTTAGAAAAATTTAACAGTGAAAATTAGAAAATCAATAAAATCTAAAGAACTGTGAACTGGTTACATAAACTGAATGCCCCACAAATAATAGTGGATACTATATTTTCCCTAAAAATTCAAAAATGTGCAATATCCTGACATGTGGAAAATCATTCATAAATGAAATGTGAAAAAGCAAAACACATAACAGCATGTTTATTCTGGTCATAAAAATTTCAAAAGATGGCCTTATTCACATTAAAACTGATTTTTTAAAAGACATATAACAAAAAGGTAGTGGCATTTCAAATATGTGGATGTTTTCAATGGATATATCAAATGAAATATTCTTAAGAAATATTCCCTTATGGGGCACCTGGTGGTTTAGTTGGCTAAGTGTCTGACTCGGTTTGAGCTCAAGTCATGATATCATGGTTGTGGGATTGAGCCCTGCATCAGGCTCTGTGCTGACAGTGTAGAGCCTGCTTGGGATCCTCCCTCCCTCTCTCTCTCTCTCTCTCTCTCTCTCTCTCTCTGCCCCTCCCCCACTAGCTCACTTGCTCTCTCTCAAAATAAATAAACATTAAAACAAAGAAATATTCCCTTATTCAGATGGAAGCAATCTTCTCCTCAAGCTAGTTATTCTGAACATTTTTGTCACAACTGAATTGTTAGGTTCTTAAGAGAAAGTATCCTATTCTATACTTACACCCACAATGCTTACTAGCTCCACCCACAATGCTTACTAGCTCAAGGCCTAGAATAAAGAATTCAATAAAAATTTATTAAATAAAAATTTTAACATAATCTAACTTTGAAAACTTTTGTAGACTTACTCAATATCATAAAAATTTATGCCGTTTGTAATTTTTCATTTTTATAATATATGAACAGAAAAGTACCCAAAGGTGTTCAACTTGATAAATGTGGTAAATATAATTATTACTTGGAAAATAGTCACTCATTCTCCTCTTTTCCTCTTCAACCTTCACGGGAGGAGGATATTTCTCCCCTCTTTGATGTTGGGCTTGGCCATGTGCCTGGCTTTGGTTAATGAGATGTTTGTGGATGTAAGAAGAGGCTTGCAATGGGCTTGCAGAGTTGAGTTTAACTTGCCTATTTCCCATTACATAAAAATATAACATGGGTGGCCACTAGTCCCTAGTAATGAAAGATACATAAGACAGACCTGGACCAACCCTCTTCTTGGAGCCAACTTGAATCCAGCTGAGGCTCAACGAGATCTAACACTAATCCACAGATCTATGAGAGGGGACTAAATTAGTAACATGTGACACTAGTTTGGGGATTGCTTGCACAGAGCTTTATTGTGGCAATTGTTGACTGATGCAACTGATGTTGCATTCAATCTATAACAATTTTTAAAAAGTTGACATTTTTGTAAAGTAGCAAGTCCTCCAATTCATAATTGTGGCTTATCCCTCTGTTTGTTTATGTCTTATTTAATTATTTTCAATAATACTTTATAATTTTCTGAATGTCTTGAAAAACATTGATCAGATTTATTCATAGATAATTTTTATGTTCTTGTATGCTTTACCAAATGAGCCAGCCAGGTGCCCCATATTTTTATGTTCTTGTAAATGACATATTTAAAAAAATTCAAAGTGAATTTCTTTGTCTGGGATATAAAAATTATAGTATCTAGTAATATTGTTAAATTTTTTTATTTAGTTTAATACTTTATTTGCAGGTCATTTATGATTTTCTACAAAAATTATGTTATCTGTAAATTATAACAACTTTATTTCTTTCTTTGTAATCTTTATATCTTCCATCTTTTTTTTTGTTTTGTTTTGTTTTGTTTTGTTTTTTTTGTCTTTTTTGCATTGACTAGGACCTTCAGCAGAACATTTAATAAAGGGGTGCCTGGGTGGCTCGGTCAGTTAAGCGACCAACTGCAGCTCAGGTCATGATCGCATGGTTTGTGAGTTCAAGCCCTATCAGGCTCTGTACTGACACCTCAGAGCCTGGAGCCTGCTTTGGATTCTGTGTCTCCCCCTCTCTGCCTCTCCCCTGTTCACACTCTCTGTCTCTCTAAAATAAATAAATGTTAAAAAAAAAAAAACACCTTCTATTAATAGAAGTGAAAACGGTGGCCATTTTGTATTTATTCACGATCTGCCACTGGTTAGGTACTCTTGGAAGCAGACCTTGAGATGGAGATTAGCATGCAGGGGATTTGTTAGGAATGCTCTTGTGATCTATACATGAGGATGGAATGAAGTGAAGAAGTAGTGGGCTGAGAAGGAACCTAGGCTACAGCCTGATCTCAGGGAATACTTCAGCCAACCCATGAGGAGCTCTGAAGCTGAGCTATGTCTTTAAAGGTGCTCCAAGTGGGGAGGGAGACCAATCTTTATATCTCTGAATCAAGCAGGAATTGGTTGGAAACTGCTCAGTGAGGAAGGTGAGAGGACTTTCTGAGGAGGTAACCCACCTTCAGCCTTAGTGTTCCATAACTTAGTGTTCCATAATCATAACAATAGTAATAACAATGATGGTAAGAGAAGGAAGAAAACAACAAATAATAACTGTCATTTCTGCAACTGAATGTACAATGGTGCTTTTCCCATAGTCTCAGGATTTCCGCTGAAGAGCCCAGGTGAGCCTAGTGGATAGCAAATCACATATGTTAAAGAGTCTAATTTCCATCCCTGGCTAAAAAAAGATATGTGGTATTGTGTCCATTACTTCAAATAGCCTATGTAAAAGAACATGAAAATTTAAAGACAGTTTTCTGTGTCATATTCTTCCCTCCCTAAGACAAAACAAGAAGGTTTCTAAATATATATATATATATATATACACGTGTGTGTGTGTGTATACACACACACATATATATTTATATATACTTATATTTATATATATACTTATATTTATATATTATATATAATATTATTAATATATAATTATATATAATATAATATATAATTAATAATATAATATTATATATTTATATATCAGATATATACACACATATATATTTATATATAAATACTTATATTTATATATATTACATTTATATAAATATAATACATATATATTTATATTATATAAATATATATTTATATAATATTAATATATAAATATAATATATATTTATATATAAATATTTGTTGTTTGTGCTGGGTTGTGTTTCTTTGAGAGAAGAGACTGGAATTTTATTCCCCACCTGGATACCTATTACACTTCAGAAATGCAGTGTCCTGCCTTATACGACCCTTGTCGTACCTTAGAGTATTTTGGATATTAATAAACTGATTCCTGTACCTGGGCCAGGGAATTTTGAAGTTTGAGGCAGGTTCAAGCTGTCCATTAGAGTAGGAGGAGCAAAGAAGGCAGTTTTGGTATCAGCAGCATGGATGCAAATTTCCATGGGTCAACTGAATCTATTGAAGAATAGCCAGTTACACCATCCTGACAGAACCTTGCTGAAGGAGGCTGTTTATGGAGTGTGAAGATCTTAGCTGAAAGAGTCTGTGGGTCACTTTTAGAATGAGAGTGGAGGTTACAGAGCTGAGAGGCATCACAAGAGATGGGCAGGAATGGTCATCACCTGGGTCAGGGAATGGTTTCCTATAGATGTCCTAGAGGGAGTCTCCAGGCAACTCTCAAATGTTCTCTAAGAAAGAGCCAGAATTTAGAACTTGCCATAATGAGGACATTATAGGTTACAACACCAGACAAGTAAGACTTTGACCTTTTCCTTTAACTGCCTCGTCACCATCTATCATCATCCTCCAACACTCTCCCACCCTCAGGACCCTGCTGGTGCCAGTACTATGTTAAACAGAAGAGGAAGGATAAAGATCAACAAGCCACAGATGTGACCTGAGATGATGGGAGTTGAGGCATAAGAGGAGAGGACTGGTGTTGCAGGTATAGATGCTGTATTAGCTATGGTACTACAATTTTGAATTAGTCTGGATTTTTAGAAGTGAAACTGGTCTTTAATTTTCTAAACAACTACCATATCTGTTCACTATATTGCCAAAAAGTAAAAAAGGTGATCTAACTTATTGATTAAAGGCAGTACAGTAAAACAGCTCTGATTTTCCAGTAAAATCAGACAAGAACTACAATCATAATAACCAGTAAAAGTAATCATTAACCTATGTTCAAGGTTTTACCTTTTATAAAGCACTTTCACATGGTCTAACAAATGCATTATATCCTTGATATTCCTCAGTATAACAATAATCAATATTGTTTTTCTTTCCACTTAAGGATCTTGGAGCAATCTGTAGCCTCTTCCTAGAATATTCTTCCTATTTGAGCCTGGTTGATTCTTGGTGCTATTTCAGAGCCCAAATCAAATGTCTTTGCCTAAAAGAAGCCATCTCTGATCCGTCCGTCAGAATTACCCATTCTATGCTTTCATAGCACCCACTATTTATATTTCATATTGCTTTTCATAATTTTATTTTAAAAATTATGGAATTAATTACAACATTATTTATAGTCAAGATATGAGAGTATCACATTTCAGCCACCCAGGTGCCCCTTTGTGGTATTTTAAACACACATGACAATATATGTCCATCAACAGATGAATGGATAAAGAAGATATGGTATATATACACAACAGAATATTTCTCAGCAATGAAAAAAATGACATCTTACCCTTGCAGCAACATGGATGAATCTACAGGGTATTAGGCTAAGTGAAATAAGTCAGAGAAAGAAATGCCATATGATTTCACCTAGGTATGAAATCTAAAAAACAAAACAAACAGGGGCGCCTGGGTGGCACAGTCGGTTAAGTGTCCGACTTCAGCCAGGTCACGATCTCACGGTCCGGGAGTTCGAGCCCCGCGTCAGGCTCTGGGCTGATGGCTCAGAGCCTGGAGCCTGTTTCCGATTCTGTGTCTCCCTCTCTCTCTCTCTGCCCCTCCCCCGTTCATGCTCTGTCTCTCTCTGTCCCAAAAATAAATAAAAACGTTGAAAAAAAAATTTTTTTAAACAAAACAAACAAATGAAAAAACAGAAACAGATTCAAAGAGAACAAACTGGTGGTTGCCAGAAGGGAGGAGAGTGGAGGGAAGGGTGAAATAGGTGAAAGGGATAAAGAGGTACAAACTTGCAGTTATAAAGTAAATGAGGATGAAAAGTTCAGCATAAGGAATATAGTCAATAATATTGTAGTAACTTTGTATGGTGACAGATGGCAACTACACTTACCATGGTGAGGATTTCAGAATATATATAATTGTTGAATCATTATGTTGTGCACCTGAAGCTAATACTTTATGTAAATGATACTTCAATAATTTTTTTTAATTTTAATGTTTATTTTTGAGTGGGGGAAGGACAGAAAGAGAAGGAAACACAGAATCCAAAGCAGGCTCCAGGCTCTGAGCTGTCAGCACAGAGCCCTAACCCATGAACCATGAGATCATGACCTGAGCCAAAGTCAGATGCCCACCTGACTGAGCCACCCAGATATCCCAATAAGTTTTTAATTATGTAATTACTTAGTTAATACCTATCCATTCCAGCTAGATGGAATGTCTGCCTCATGAGGGCAGGGTCTTAATGAATCATGCTCAGTACCAATTTTGTGGCAGCTACCATACAGCCTTACACATAGTAGACACTCAAATAAATGAAGAAATGATTTAAAAAAAAAAAAACAAAAGTGATGTGCTTTGAGAGTCCTTGTTCCTAAGAAGAATTTCTTTGGATTCCATGATCAGCAAAGTTTCAGGCCAAACTGCCTTCCTGATAGTGGCCATTTGTGGCTGGATTTGATATCTTACTACGGTCCGGTCCGTTGAGAGAAATTGAACTGGGTGGGGAGACCTATCACTTGCCATGAAATGGGTATGGAAAGGACGGAGAATGTAGATGGCTGGG